>NC_134901.1:34890471-34945471 GCF_041734735.1 Babylonia areolata | reverse complement strand
TTCTCTTGTCTCTCGACTCTTGTCTTGTCTCTTGACTTGTCTCTCGACTCTTGTCTTGTCTCTTGTCTTGTCTCTTGACTCTTGTCTTGTCTCTAGTCTTGTCTTGTCTCTTGTCTCTCGACTCTTGTCTTGTCTCTTGACTCCTGTCTTGTCTTGTCTCTCGACTCTTGTCTTGTCTTTTGTCTTGTCTCTTGACTCTTGTCTTGTCTTGCCTTATCTCGTCTTGTCTCTTGACTCTTGTCTTGTCTTGCCTTATCTCGTCTTGTCTCTTGACTCTTGTCTTGTCTCTTGTCTTGTCTCTTGTCTCTTGTCTCTTGTCTTGTCTTGTCTCTTGACTCTTGTCTTATCTTGTGTCTTGACTCTAGTCTTGTCTCGTCTCTTGTCTCTTGTCTTTTGACTCTTGTCTTGTCATGTCTTGTCTCTTGACTCTTGTCTTGTCTCTTGTCTTGTCTTATCTTGTCTCTTGACTCTTGTCTTGTCTCTTGTCTTGTCTCTTGACTCTTGTCTTATCTTGTCTCTTGACTCTTGTCTCTTGATTCTTGTCTTGTCTCTTGATTTTGTCTTGTCTTGTCTCTTGACTCTTGTCTTGTCTCGACGCTTGTCTTGTCTTGTCTCTGGACTCTTGTCTTGTCTTGCCTCTTGTCTTGTCTCGACTCTTGTCTTTTCTCTTGACTCTTATCTAGTCTTGTCTTGTCTCTTGACTCTTGTCTTGTCTCGACTCTTGTCTTGTGTCTTGACTCTTGTCTTGTCTCTTGTCTTGTCTGGACTCTTGTCTTGTCTTGTATCTTGACTCTTGTCTTGTCTCGACGCTTGTCTTGACTCTTGTCTTGTCTCTTGTCTTGTCGCTTGACTCTTGTCTTGTCTCGACTCTTGTCTTGTCTTGTATCTTGACTCTTGTCTTGTCTCTTGTCTCTTTACTCTTGTCTTGTCTATTGACTCTTGACTTGTCTCTAGTCTTGTCTTGTCTCTTGACTCTTGTCTTGTCTCGACTCTTGTCTTGTCTCTTGTCTTGTCTTTTGTCTTGTCTCGACCCTTGTCTTGTCTTGTATCTTGACTCTTGTCTTGTCTCTTGACTTGTCTATTGACTCTTGACTTGTCTCTAGTCTTGTCTTGTCTCTTGACTCTTGTCTTGTCTCTTGACTTGTCTCTTGTCTTGTCTTGTCTCTTGTCTTGTCTCTTGACTTGTCTCTTGACTTGCCTCTTGTCTTGTCTCTCCACTCTTGTCTTGTCTCTTGTCTTGTCTCTTGACTCTTGACTTGTCTCTTGTCTTGTCTTGTCTCTTGACTTGCCTCTAGTCTTGTCTTGTCTCTTGACTTGTCTTGTCTCTTCTCTTCTAGTCTTGTCTCTTGACTCTTGTCTCTCGTCTCGTCTCGTCTTGTCTTGTCTCACTCACTGTCCCTGGATGATGCTGGCGACACCGCTGGTGTGAGTCAACATGACGCCTTTGGGCGGTCCCGTTGTGCCACTGGAGAACGGAAGTATCAGGAGGTCCTCACCAGGCCGGATGTCCAGGTTCTCCGGAAATGCCTTCCCGTCGTCCTCCAGCAAAGTTGAAAAGGGGACGAAGCCTTCTGCTGCTCTCCCCAGCACTATCTGAGTGAACTGCAAAATGAAATGCGATAAGAACCGTTGTGAAATGAAGCTGGAGGTTGTACGTGAATATCTAGAAAATAACAAGAAACACACACACACACACACACACACACACACACACACACACACACACACACACACACACACACACACACACACACACAAAAGAAGAAAAAAAAAGAAGGGTTTCTCAATCTGGAAAGGAAGATGGCACCGGCTGTCATTAGCGCTGCAGCCTTGGGGGCTAGCTGACCTTTGGCTGGGACCATCCCGAAAGCTCTCTTGGCCGAATGACCAGCGATGTAATTTGGGCCAGACATTCTCCGGTGTAATCAAAATTGCAGCCCAGCTAGTCGGGACAGCAGTTGCCTCTGTCGCCGCTCTGATGGTCGTAGTCGAACACGACTGACACACACGCATACGACGCGGATGCGCATTCTTTTACGCCTGCAGTAACTAACAGCACCATCTCCACCGTCGTTCCAGCAGCCTGCGACGAAACTTGGGAAGCTGTTCTCAAGAGTGCCGCCGTACAGCCTACATTTCGCTCGTTCGATCTGTCATAGAATTACGGAGCCACTGTTTGGGACCCGTACAGACTTGAAATCACAACAGACTTGAGCGAGTGTAGAGACGGGCAGCACGCTCTATATAGAGGGGTTACAAGTCACAAGACCCAGGATGTGACACCTGGATGCTCCAGGAGCTGGGTTTGCCCTCACTACAAGAGCCAAGGAAGCAACAAAGGCTTGTCACACTCTTTTAAAGTGATAGAAGGCCAGGTTCCAGCTCTATACACCTGAGGAATTCCTGACCCCTGCAGACAAAACCAAGAGGAAGATTAAAATGAAGGCTTACACAGACCACGTGGCAACCAACATCATTGCCAAGCACGTGCACAATAACAGCCGTGGCTACAAAGTCCCCCAGACACGTTCAGAGCAGTATAAATGCTCATTCTTTGTCAGGACAGTAGCAGACTGGGTCAAACAGAAGGAGGAGGCTGTACAGGCGCGCTCCGTCGCCGCATTTTCTGCAGCATTAGGCAGAGCGGCCTTGGCTGCATCCCATGAGTAAATCAACCCCACCCCCACCCCCTCGACGCCTCCCCCCACTCCCCCCCACCACTCCCCCCCCCCTGACAAGACTGACCTTGACCTTGTCATACTGACCTTGACCTTGTCCTGCAGTGTGGGGTCAAGGTTCAGGGCGTCACTGACGGTAGGGACAAGGCTCTCCTCGGCCGCTATTGCCGCGCACCCAGACATCTGTATCCGCTTTGCCAGTTCCTCTGTGGACAAAGCATAGCATCGCATTGCATAGCACAGCATAGCATAACACAGCATAGCATAGCATTGCATCGCATGGCATAGGAGGCTAGGGCAGAGAAGGGCACGCCAGTCAGGGAGACTGGACATTACTGGATACATGGCAGTGAAGGACTGAAGAGCACAGGATACAGTTCAGGACATGGCAGTAAAGGACTGAAGAGCACAGGATACAGTTCAGGACATGGCAGTAAAGGACTGAAGAGCACAGGATACAGCTCAGGACATGGCAGTAAAGGACTGAAGAGCACAGGATACAGCTCAGGACATGGCAGTAAAGGACTGAAGAGCACAGGATACAGTTCAGGACATGGCAGTAAAGGACTGAAGAGCACAGGATACAGTTCAGGACATGGCAGTAAAGGACTGAAGAGCACAGGATATAGTTCAGGACATGGCAGTAAAGGACTGAAGAGCACAGGATACAGTTCAGGACATGGCAGTGAAGGACTGAACAGTGCAGGATACAGTTCATATATATATATATATATATATATGTGTGTGTGTGTGTGTGTGTGTGTGTGTGTGTGTGTGTTCACAACTGTAACGTATACGAAATTGCACAGGCATGCATAAACATGATTATATGTATTACTGCACAATACAATATAGCCGCCAAGAATTATCCAAAATGGCGACCACATAATGTGACAGTAAAGAGAGAGCATGCCATAGGAAAAGCGTCAGTGAAGAAGGTGAGGGGCAGGAATGAGACATGTAGACTGACAGACAAACACAAAGATAGAAACTGGCATAGGAGAAACAGAGGGTGGGGGGAGCGATGGAGGGAGGGAGGGAGGGAGACAGAGACAGAGACAGATAGGGAGATAGACGGCCTTGTAGGGGTGATGTAACCAAGTGAGACAGAGGTATAAAATTATCTAACACAATTACTAACAGGTGGGTGTTGTTGTTGTTGTTGTTGTTTGTTTATTTGTTTGTTTGTTGTTGTTGTTTGTGATTTGTTTTGCCGTGTGTGTATGTGTGTGTGTGTGTGTGTGTGTGTGTGTGTGTGTGTGTGTGTGTGTAGTCTTCAGTTTAACGTCTTCCACTTTAAGTGATATTAGAGAGAGAGAGAGAGAGAGAGAGTGTGTGTGTGTGTGTGTGTGTGTGTGTGTGTGTGTGTGTGTGTGTGTGTGTGTGTGTGTGTGTTTTCATAAACAAGCACAATTATCCAACTACATAATTTTACTTCTAGTTTTGAAAGCTTTTTTTTTTTATAGTTTATTGCTAATTGCTTGAAAAGAGAGAGTGAGAGAGAGAGAAAGACAGACAGAGAGACAGACAGACAGACAGACAGAGAGACACAGACAGACAGGGACAGTCAGAAAGAGAGTGAGAGAGACAGACAGAGACAGAGAGAGGGGGGATGTGGGGGGGGGGGGGGAGAGATAGAGAGCGAGAGAGAATTTGGAACGCACGAGGCATGGACGAGGGGTTGGCAGGGGAGACTGTGATTCCCGCAGCAGCACACGCCAAGAAGAGCAGCAAGAACTGGGGGCTGTTCGAGGCCAGCAGCAGCAGCGTGTCACCACGCCGTAATCCCAGTCTGCATAGACCACTGGCTACGCGAACGGCCGCCTCTCTCACCTCGCTGAAAGTCCACTGTTGCCCTGATAGGTAGTCCACCTGGCGACAAACACGGATAAACAAACGAAACAAATTTACCTTGTAGTCAAATCTTTCCCGTGTTTTGATTCATTTCTTCGCTGTCTAACTCGCTCCGTGCTCAGTCCCTGCTTTCAACACTTGAACTGAGATTAATCGCAAACATCACAAACTGCCGCTGATTTCGGAAACACACACACACACACACACACACACACACACACACACACACACACACACACACAGCCTAGAGAGAGAGAGAGAGAGAGAGAGAGAAGAGAGAGAGAGATAGATGCCTTTCCGCAGATCGAGGCACTGTCGGACTGAAGAGAAAGAGAGGGGGAGGGAGGTAGAGACAGAGAAAGACAGAGACAGAGCAGACACACAGAGACACACAGACACAGACAGACAGACACTCACTCACACACACACACACACACACACACACACACACACACACACACACATTGGCACAGTGAGCGGCGAGAGAGAGAGAGATGCCCATGCGTACAGGCAAGGAAGAGAGACAGGGAGGGACAAAGCAGAGACGGAGACAATGAGAGATACAACATTAAGGAGGGAGGGTGAGAGAGAGAGGAAAAATCACAAGTCATCATAATTATTTCCACCATGGGTGGGCACAATGGCCGAGTGGTTAAAGCGTTGGACTTTCACTCTCAGGGTTCCGGGTTCGTATCTCCGTAACGGCACCTGGTGGGAAAAGGGTGGAGATTTTTTCCGATCTCCCAGGTCAACATCTATGTGCAGAGGGACCTGCTTGTGCCTGAAACCCCTTCGTGTGTATACGCAAGCAGGAGATCAAATCCGCACGTTAAAGATCCTATAATCCATGTCAGCGTACGGTGGGTTAAGGAAACAAGAACATACCCAACATGCACACCCCCGAAAACGGAGTATGGCTGCCTACAGGACGGGGTATAAACGGCCGCACACGTAAAAGCCCACTCGTGTATACTGGGCATACTTGTAAACGTGGGAGTTGCAGCCCACGAACAAAGAAGGAGAAGATTTCCACCATAAGGTCCACCAGAAGGAAGGCTACAGGTACATACCAGGGCGGTCTTGTCCCGAAACTGACGGAATGCAGCGAAGACCACCTCGGTGAAGGAAGCGTCCGGTACAGTGACGCTTGGCAAAGAGCTACGCACAATGTGACTGACGTCATCCGGGGCGCTGCTGCTTTTGACGTCACCTGTGCTCATGCGTCTGGTGGGATGGCGACACCAGCTGACCACGTGACTGCAGGACTTGGCGTTGACACTCGTGAAACGAGGCCATGGTAGACCTGCGAGGATGGATTGGTGGGTTGAGAGAGAGAGAGAGAGAGAGAATTTTCTTTAATGAGGGAAGTGGAATAAGCAAGGACGTGCTTTTTTCATCAGACCCTCAGAGCAAAGAAATTCAACAAGCAAACAAACAAAAAAGCAAAAAAGCAAACAAAAAACAAAAACTGAAACAAAAAACCAATGAAGCTATTACTGTCATTACTACCACTACTACCATTACCACTACCATTACAAAGTAAAGAAATAGAATAAATAAAAGAAGAAGAGAGAAAGAACAAAATAATGGCATAACAAGAAAGACAAATACAAAAAATATAAAACGGACACTTCACACACACAAACGAATACACTTGCATATGCACCACCCCCAATAAAAAAAAAAAAAAATAAATAAATAACTATGATAATATCAAGAAGAAGATGAAGAATAGTGCATGGCATTTTAACATTTCCTGTTTAAGTAGAATAGCATTGTCATTAATGTTGACTTACATCATTCATATATTTTTCATTTTATCAAATAGAGAGATGGGGAAGGGGGGGGGGCACTGGAGGGAGGAAGGGAGAGAGAATAAAGTCAAGATTTTTATTCCAAAAATTCCCCCGGGGGACACATGGCAAAAAAACAAAATGGGCAAAAAGGCAAACAATACATGGCTACAATGTATGTGGCAATGTTATATACACAGTATATACATGACTGACTTGTAACTAAATAAATGAAACAATGCTGTGTTTTGCCCAGTATTATGTGAACACACAGTATCTATTTTCAAATTGCATGAACAATAACTAACACATCGTGTATAGAAATCTAGCGAGTAGAATAGTAATATTTCAGAAATGTTGCATTGTGGTTATAAAAAAAATTAGACAGTTACAATAGAGATGACTTAGTAATTAAATTGGTTAGATGGTCTTCTTGTTTAGAATGGTCATTAAACTGGTGAAGTTACCAGTCAGGGTACCTTTGTTTAATTGGAAATTAAATCGGCCATGGTTGTGTTCGTGTTTAAAATGGTCATTGGTAAAGCATGGGTCAGGCCATTATGGTGTCTCTGCTTAGTGGAGTGGAATGTTTGTTTAACTCACTGAGTACGGCCAGTCCTCTCTTCTCCTCTACACGGACCCCTCGGATGTCCAGTGGGTGTCTCAATGACCCAACCTTTAGCTTCCGTCGTCAGAATTGTGGTATTCTTTGTCAACATTCACCTCTTCAGTACAAGAGCCTTCCGCTTGCAATATTTTGATGGTGGTAATTGGGGTGAAACGCTGTTAACCTCGTCTCTTTCGCCGTTCGTATGGAGAGAGTTAATCCCCCCTCAAGCACACTGGTGACTGGACATTTTGTTAAAGCATTAATTTTTTACATTTGAATTTGAATGTTATCGTATAAAAGGTTGGAGGGAGGTGGTGAATGGTGAGTTGGGGGTAGAAGGACAGTGGAATACATTGATCACTGAAGTGGTAAAATGACAGGCCATCGTCTACTTGATATATTTTTTATGAAGGATGTGGTGATTATTATCATTATTTTCTTTTTATTCAAACTGACTTGAAAACAAATTTAGATGACATCAGAACGTTAGGCATACAGCTATGAAACATTTTCACGTGAAAGATGAATATGGGACTGTTCATGAAGAAATCGGAAACTCAGTTTGTAAAAGAGATCAATTTTAGTATCTCTGCTGATAAGTGTTATTATGATTTCATTTTATATGTGTCATTCACAAGTATCGAAACATTATTGGTACATTGGTTTCCACACACATCTTTAATATACTGTAAGTAAGGTGTGTGTTGATTTAGACAATATTTTTAGAAAGTGAAATTTTCGAAAATGAACATATCTTTATTCAACAAAATAGCACCTGACATTCAGTTTTTGTTGTTGTTGTTGATACGAGTGAACGTGGGAGCTACAGACCACGAACGCAGATGAAAAAGAAGATTACGAACAAATTCAAATTTTGAAGCGTGTGTCCAGCACATTTCAGTGGCGGACCATTTCATTTGAATCCAATGAAATAAATGTTGTTGTTGTTATTTTAAAGCATGTTTTCATTTGCATCATAACATGATATTAGGGCCATTCAACACACTGATATTCTACACAGAAAAAAGTAACATACCCAGGCCCAACCAATTGTATATTACTATTTAATTAAACAAAGCCATTATAACCAATTTAATGACCATCCAACAAGAAGGACAAGACCTGTGATTTTACGGGTTTTATGAACAGTCTGTTCAAGGGCACGCTGGTCTGTAAATGTACCAGTTTGATTAACAATCTAAACTATTGCAGCTTTTTTTTCTCATCCCAAATTAATCGCGTTATGGCGCACTGTATAAATGTCAAGAAAGGCAATACCATACGCTGACCCTAATGTTGTTCAAAGAGCCATTTCAGAGCTGATAAACATCTGAAATCTGTAGGTGGGAAAGAGGGAAGGAAGGGGTGTAGATGGGAGGGAGGGTGTAGGTGGAAAAGAAGGAAGGGGTGTGGGTGGGAGGGAGGGTGTAGGTGGGATAGAGGGAAGGAAGGGGTGTGGGTGGGAGGGAGGGTGTAGGTGGGAAAGAGGAAAGGAAGGGGTGTGGGTGGGAGGGAGGGTGTAGGTGGGAAAGAGGGAAGGAAGGAAGGGGTGTAGATGGGAGGGAGGGTGTAGGTGGGAAAGAGGGAAGGAAGGAAGGTGTGTAGATGGGAGGGAGGGTGTAGGTGGGTAAGAGGGAAGGAAGGAAGAGGTGTAGATGGGAGGGAGGGTGTAGGTGGGAAAGAGGGAAGGAAGGAAGGTGTGTGGATGGGAGGTAGGGTGTAGGTGGGAAAGAGGGAAGGAAGGAAGGTGTGTGGATGGGAGGGAGGGTGTAGGTGGGAAAGAGGGAAGGAAGGAAGGTGTGTGGATGGGAGGGAGGGTGTAGGTGGGAAAGAGGGAAGGAAGGAAGGGGTGTGGATGGGAGGGAGGTGTAGGTGGGAAAGAGGGAAGGAAGGGGTGTAGATGGGAGGGAGGTGTAGGTGGGAAAGAGGGAAGGAAGGGGTGTGGATGGGAGGGAGGGTGTAGGTGGGAAAGAGGAAGGAAGGAAGGGGTGTAGATGGGAGGGAGGGTGTAGGTGGGAAAGAAGGAAGGAAGGAAGGGGTGTAGATGGGAGGGAGGGTGTAGGTGGGAAAGAAGGAAGGAAGGGGTGTGGATGGGAGGGAGGGTGTAGGTGGGAAAGAGGGAAGGAAGGAAGGGGTGTAGATGGGAGGGAGGGTGTAGGTGGGAAAGAAGGAAGGAAGGGGTGTGGATGGGAGGGAGGGTGTAGGTGGGAAAGAGGGAAGGAAGGGGTGTGGTGGGAGGGAGGGTGTAGGTGGGAAAGAGGAAAGGAAGGGGTGTGGATGGGAGGGAGGGTGTAGGTGGGAAAGAGGGAAGGAAGGAAGGGGTGTGGATGGGAGGGAGGGTGTAGGTGGGAAAGAGGGAAGGAAGGGGTGTGGATGGGAGGGAGGGTGTAGGTGGGAAAGAGGGAAGGAAGGAAGGGGTGTAGATGGGAGGGAGGGTGTAGGTGGGAAAGAGGGAAGGAAGGAAGGGGTGTGGGTGGGAGGGAGGGTGTAGGTGGGAAAGAGGGAAGGAAGGAAGGGGTGTAGATGGGAGGGAGGGTGTAGGTGGGAAAGAGGGAAGGAAGGGGTGTAGATGGGAGGGAGGGTGTGGGTGGGAAAGAGGGAAGGAAGGGGTGTGGATGGGAGGGAGGGTGTAGGTGGGAAAGAGGGAAGGAAGGAAGGGGTGTAGATGGGAGGGAGGGTGTAGGTGGGAAAGAGGGAAGGAAGGAAGGGGTGTGGGTGGGAGGGAGGGTGTAGGTGGGAAAGAGGGAAGGAAGGGCTAGGGGTGTGGATGGGAGGGAAGGTGTAGGTGGGAAAGAGGGAAGGAAGGGGTGTAGATGGGAGGGAGGGTGTAGGTGGGAAAGAGGGAAGGAAGGAAGGGGTGTAGATGGGAGGGAGGGTGTAGGTGGGAAAGAGGGAAGGAAGGAAGGGCTGGGGGTGTTGATGGGAGGGAATGACTCTCTCTCCATTAACAAGGTCAATGCTGCTTGTGCTACCGATTCAGCCAGCACACAGGTAAATAACAGGTACATTGGAACGAACCCTTGGAGACACTTCCTCAAAAAAGGAAGCACCTGGCCTCATTGTTTGTTCATTTCATTAGTTGAGTAACAGTTAAAAACATATATGAGGGGAGTGTCCTTTTTTAAACACATCCCTATTTTCTTCTTCTTATTTTTTTTTTTTTTTAATCCACATAAAAAAGTGAGTCATAATAGGTTAGCCTCACTTGTCACAATTATTTTGTTGTAAGACTTAGTATTGCAATTAACAAAATTATTACTGACGAATTATAAAGTAGGCCAAAGTAAGAGAGCGAGGGAGAGTGATATTGAGAGATTCGGGAAAGAAAGATCGAACGTTGAGCAGACTCTGCACATAAATCGATGGATAGTTTTGAATGTTAGGCCTACTATTGGTTTCCATTTGGAGATAAGGATTCGTCCTGTCAAAAGAATTCATACGATCGGAAACAGTAATTTGGAGACAAAGTAAAAACTGTGTGTTAGTACGAGTCTTACTGTGGAGTCAGTCAACTGGGATGATACCTGGTTGAAACAATGTTAATGGAGATCTATGCTCGAGTGACATAAAATAATATACATGTTTGTGAACACATATATCAAACACCTTGATAACAAGGACTTTGGGCGATGGTTATTGCTCGTGTGTGTGTGTGTGTGTGTGTGTGTGTGTGTGTGTGTGCGTGTGTGCGTGTGTGCGTGTGTGTGTGTGTGTGTGTGTGTGTGTTATATCCTTTTTCCTTCCTTCTTTCTTTCTTTTTTTTTAATCCTTTTTTTTTTTTTTTTTTTTTGCAATGTGAGGATTACCATACCACAAGTAGAATACCGCTTTCCGTACTCAAAGCAAACCAGACGTTGCATATTCGTCTGATGGGGGGAACGAACGAAGAACTGCAGGAACTTACCTTGAACAGACTTCAGTGTTGATAGATCAGGTGCTTTCGGAATGGAGGTCAGCACAGAGAAATCCAAAACCATGGTAAACAGCGTGAACATGGACCATGCCACTATTTTCATGAACGGAGAACAACTGGAAGATGTCGGAAACTTCAAATATCTAGGAGCAACCCTGACAAAAGATGGAAGCAGCAAAGCAGAAATAAGAATTCGCATTGGCACAGCCACTGCAGCCATGACCAAACTGAACAGAGTGTGGAAAAGTAACATCCGATTCCCCACAAAATTCAAAATCTACAAAGCCCTGGTAGTCTCCATTGTACTGTATGGTTGCGAGGCATGGACACTGACGACCGAAACTGAAAGGAAGATCCAGGCCTTCGGGAACAAATGTCTGAGGAAGCTCCTTCAAATTTCCTGGATCGAGCACAGGACCAATGAATATGTACGGAGCAGAACCTTGCTGGACCTCAAGAACCTCTCCTTTCAACTGTGAAGAGACGCAAGCTGATATGGTTTGGGCACAACACTCGACACACCAGTCTGTCCAAAACAATCAAACAAGGCACCATCGAGAGCGGGAGAAGAACAGGAAGACAGCGGAAGAACTGGCATGAGAACATCAAACAATGGACCGGACTCCATACACGTGAGCTGCTGCCGGCGGCTGCTGACAGAGACAGATGGAGAAGGGAGGTTGCGTCTGCGGTCCTCAGGTTTCCCACAGCGACTACTTTGTAGTTATGGGCCTGAGAGAGAGAGAGAGAGAGAGAGAGAGAGAGAGAGTACTCAAAGACATAGTGCTTCATTAGTCCAGACTTTTATCAAAGAGACACTGAGGTTACAGGCTTTAATATGGCCGGCAAAGACGAGATCAAAAGTTCATGGTGAATATCCGGTCCTTCTGTTTTATAACTGTCCAGATCAGTTACAGACAATAACTACTTATCATAAACATCAAGAGCAGGCCGTAATATTTCATCCAATTCAAGATAAAGAAAAGGAATGTTAGACACTAGGCCATCTATATTTTTTTATGAAATAGGCTGCATTATGAAAAAGAAATTGAAATATTGTCTTCTTTTTATTATTATTATTATTATTACAATCAGCTTATATAACAGATTGACGTAAGTTAACAGTTAGTAAACTCGGGACAGCAGTTACCTCCTTTGCTGTTCTGATGGTCATGATCAGACACTGACAATCATACAATTATCATTATTATTTTCATCTATCTATCTATATGTCTTTCTATATATCTATCGGCTATCTATCTATCTACCGGTTGTCTGTCTATCTATCTATCTATTTCTAATTTGGTTTTGCTTGCACAACAATATGTACTTCCATTACCAGAATAGATTGGATGTTGTTAGTCCACGCCAGTCTTTTAAACTATTTATTCTTTCTTTCTTGTTTTTCTTTCTTTCTTTAATCATACTTTTTTTTTTTTTTAGTCAGAACATTATTGAGCTGTTTGATAAGAAGAGAGACAACTAGACAGTGGACAGATCGTTACCTGGATTGTGTGGTCTTGAAGAAAGTCGTGCTGCTGACACTGTGACATTTCTCACGATCTCCAAGAATCGACGAGAGTTCTGCATCATGAAGCTACTGTACACGCACGCACGCACACGCACACACACACACACACACACACACACACACACACACACACACACACACACACACACACACACACACACACACACACACACACACACACAGAGTTGACCTCTCTTTCTCTGAAGGCACCTAACATCTTTCATCCTTTCCTAATAATAAAAAAATTCTAACACTACTACTGCTACTGCAAAGTATAATGATAGTAGTAGTAGTCGTAGTACTGAGTAGTAGTAGTAGTAATGATGATGATTATGATGATAATGCCGCTGCTGCTGCTGCTGCTGCTGCTGCTGCTGCTGATGATGATGATGATAATAATAATAATAATAATAATAATAATAATAATAATAATAATAATAATAATAATAATAATAATAATCTACCCATTTCAGAAATACAGCTTGGGTTGTTGGTCAACTCGAAAAGGAAAATAATACAACATTTCTGTACTACAGAGAAAGGTGTTGCTTTTTTTCTTTTCTTTTTATTTTTTTTTTATTTTTATTTTTTAAGGAAGAATCTTTAAAGTACATTAAGCATCACACCAAAGTTCAAAGCACATACTCGGAATACACACGTGTACCTTTCAGACTGAAACCAGCGGTGCAGGCAAAATGAAATAATTATCAGCACCTCAGTCTTCTGTCGCTGATCTCTTTCAAAAGAGGTCCTGGCAAAACGTCCGCACTGATGTGAATGTGCGCTTCCTGTTTCGCTGCATCAGTACTTCGTCAGTTATACTTTATTCCACCACCACCACCACCACCACCTGGCGTTCTAGCCCCCCCCCCCCCTCCCCCTCCCCTCCACCTCTACCCTCTCCCTCTCCCACGCTTTGTAAAATTGGATGCATACAGCTGTTGTATTTCGACACCAGCACACCAGGGCAACCCGATTTTGTTTTATGGATATATAATATAATTATGTGGGCTTCTGTAGACATCCACCAGAAAAATAAGAGAAACGTCAGTTTTATTGATAAACATCTGCTGTTTCCCATTATGTATACAAGTGGATACGTAATTAATGTCAATCAAGAAAAATGACGATGAAAAATGTAGGCCGTTTTGTTATCCATCAAAGGTAATAAGGCTAATGTGAATTATATAATTATGGTTGTGAATGTAAGGTATGCAACAGATATTCCGTTTTCTATACATGATGTTGTTAATTACCCAGCAACTCAATTTACGCATGCAAAATATGTATTTGTCTAGGACCTGAAAAAAA
This sequence comes from Babylonia areolata, assembly GCF_041734735.1. Lineage (NCBI taxonomy): Eukaryota > Metazoa > Mollusca > Gastropoda > Neogastropoda > Buccinidae > Babylonia > Babylonia areolata. Next base: position 34,931,781 of record NC_134901.1, on the reverse strand, counting down.
AAAACATATAGCGATTTATAATTATAATGATTTTGTAGAAATTGTGTATGAAATTGGTTTTATTTATCAACCCTTTTCACGTGAGCTTTCAGAACACAAAAAGTACATTTGAAAGCGTCGATGCTTCAAGTTTGGAAGGCTTGAAACAATTTACAATGGCTTGAAGAAATATTTATGTATGGAAAAATTTCAATTGTTTTTGTCTAACTTAATTAAATCACTGAGCTGACCGGTGTTTGCCGAAAGCATAACTCCAAATCACCCTTCTCAAAACACTTAAATACTCGTGTTGTTCTCGCAAAAAAGAGTTAAAATACATGCTATTAAAAACTCTGTCTCTGCCGGGTCTCTCTGTCTCTGTCTGTGTGCGTGTGTGTGTGTGTGTGTGAGGCGCGAGCACGCGTGTGTGTTATGTATGGACATGCTTTGCTACTGATGTGTTTTTGTATGTGTGTAAATGTGTTTTTGTATGTGTGTAAATGTGTCTGTTCTGAAATCAGCAGATTTTCAGTTGAAAATGTCTTCAGTTTTTTTCCATTACCATTGTCAATGCCGGCCTTCATCACAGTGAGAGTAAGTTAAAAGACATGCACGAAAGACAAAACTTAACGACTAGACTCACGACCACTTTTAAGATATCATTTATTTTCAATGTCAGATATAACTAAGCACAAACAGATCTTCATAAATGAAAAAAAACAAGTCTTTAATTCAGTATCAGTTAACTGGTTTATTTCTTGTTCTTCTTTGTTCTTTCTTCCTTTCTTTTTTGAACAATGTCTAATAACGTCTAATATCACCAAGAGTATGTACATCCCTTTTTTTTTCTTTCTTTCTTTCTTTCTTTCTCTTGCGAACATTGAAAACGATTTAGACCGTCGTACATTTCGGTTATCATAACACAAGAAAGAGATAGGGGAGAAAAAGAAGGAAAAAAACAGCACTGCCCCGACAGGGGATCGAACCCTGGATCTTCGGTTTACGAGACCGACGCCTTACCACTTGGCCACCGAGGCTTCACGAGAGAGCAGCATTGAATAAAGCCTTATAAATATAATGTGAGTTACTACACGATCATGTCACTGATCGATGTTCGATTACATTTGTATCCCCGAATATCTTTGGGATACCTGCGCGGACCAATGAAAGGGATTTCAGGGTCGTGTTTTTTCATTACTGTGCATGTGAACATGAGAGACTGGGAAAGGTTGAGAGAGCAATAATTATGAGGTAGCTTTGAAGGGACCGTGCGGCTTATCCTCAGATATACGTGTGCAGGAGGCACGAATCTAAAAATATATCAGTGACTGGAGGGCGTGGGGTGGGAGGTGTGTGTGCGTGTGTGTGTGTGTACGCAGACAGTCACAGAGACGGAGAGCGACAGAGCGATACTGTCGAGACAGAGACTGAAAGGGCAATATCCGCAATTTTCCCCTTCAAGACGGAATGAATAGAGTGTTCACAACAAGGCGTGGACGTTCACTCGTATCCGCCAGAGGGGTGGAGGGGAAGAAATTCATGTGATGGATTTAGCCGACAGAAAGCGAGTCGGACAAACATGTATCCATTCTTCAATCCAGGAAAGAACACGGATCGAGATCACTGAGCAACAAATAGTGCAGTAATCAAGAGTGATCGAGTCACCGTGGCTGAGCGAGGTCGCAAAACACCAACCTGCTGGGTTTTACCCCCCACCCACACACCCCCTCCAACCCCTTTGGTTAAAGTCAAATCGGGAGAGGTACGTGTAGGGCGTGTCGTGGGGAGAGAGGGTTTAGTGGAAGGGCTTAAGTTTGTGATAAGGCCCAAGTTTTACACACGGAGGTGTCATTCCAGACTTTTGTGGAGACGCCCCAGGTTTTTTTGTATTGTATTGTATTGTATTGTATTGCTTTTTGGTCGCAACACATTTCTCTGCATGTGTGAAATCATGTGTGCTGCTCAGTCACCCTGGGGATAGTAACACAGTGCATCGCCACTCATATTGTTATATTGTTGTGCCTTTTTTGACAGTGATAGCAAATGCTTTTTTTTTTCTTTTTTCTTTTTTTTTTAACTGTCAAAGTGGATTTTTTCTACAGGAATGTTGCCAGGGATAACCCTTTTGTTGCCACTGTATGGGCTCTTTTAAATATGTGCGTGGCTAAGCGGCACATTCGAATGACTAGCGTCCAGACCACCACTCAAGGTCTATAGTGCAGGGGAAGAAAATCAAGTTCTGGCAACTGAAGTGTGCGATTTGAACCTGTACCCACAGATTCTATCACTTCCGAGGTGGATGCGTATCCACCAGGCCATCACTCCACTGGGTCAGAAAGATTTGACCCCAGGGTAAAAAACAACAACTGGGGTACGTGGTAGGCTCCTACACTGAAATAATTCCTGACCTGTCTCAGTGCGGCCACAGGGAGGTGTTTTGGGACATGGAAAAGTCAGTGTGAATAAATTCAAAGGAGTTTGACTGAATAGCTTTGTTCCCATTAACTCTTATAAACCCCAGAAGTGAAACTGGAACAGTCAGTTTCAACTCCACAGGGTGTATAGTTTGGATCAGACATGTTCCAAAACTACTCCTGTGAGTGATATTGGAGTCTGTGGGGAGTAGGTGACTCTCCATTCATGGATGGGTGTAAGGATGGATGATACACGCATGGTTCCATACATACATCTCTCTCTCACACACACCATGATATTCTTCTTCTTCTGTGTTCATGGGCTGCAACTCCCACATTCACTCGTATGTACACGAGTGGGCTTTTTCGTGTGTGACCGTTTTTACCCCCACCATGCAGGCAGCCATACTTTGCTTTCAGGGGACAAACCATGATATGAAACACACACACACACACACACACAATATGAACATGCATGCACACCTATGCGCACACACATACACAAACACACACACACCAACACACGTACACACAGTCCTAGATGCACACACATCTTATCTGCATCAATGAAAACAAGTAGGGAGCAAAAGGCCTAACACATGTCTTGGCTGGGCTGTTTTGCCTCAGACTGACATCCTGCTCATACAGCAGTGGGAAAGAGGGAAGATAGTCTGGCTCGACCAGCACCTGCATCAAGTTGAGAGATTCTTTGAACTAGCAAATACAAAGCTGTTTCATTTCATTTTCTATGAAGATGAAATTGCTGAACTGGAATATGAGAAAAACAAGTCACAAACAAATAAACATTTCTGAAAAACCAGTTGTTTAGTCTGGGATTGTCTCGGTCATGGTATGGTTAACTGCTTACAAATGGAAGCTGGCATAGTGTCATGTAACTTCAGCATCATATATCACTGAAATACAGCACTGAGCGTTTAATCCCACTGCACCTGGGCCATCTACACTACAGCACCACCCATTTTTAAAATTTTTTTCCAGCGTGTAGTTTTATTTGTTTTTCCGATCGGAGTAGATTTTTCTACAGAATTTTGCCAGGAACAATCCTTTTGTTGCCATGGGTTCTTTTACGTGCACTAAGTGCATGCTGTACACAGGACCTCAGTTTATCGTCTCATCCGAATGACTAGGGTCCAGACCACCACTCGAGGTCTAGTGGAGGGGGAGAAAATAGCAGCAGCTGAGCCGTGATTCGAACCAGCGTGCTCAGATTCTCTTGCTTCCTAGGTGGACGTGTTACCTCTAGGCCATCACTCCACTGTATTCTGTAGAAGAAATGCAGTTAAGGATAGTAGCAGAATGATTAAGACACTCATCTGCCACTACAATGTCCTTGAGGGTTTGGGTTCGATTCTTGCTCTTGCCCTTTCTTCCATTTTTGACTGGAAAAATCAAACTGTCTAGTCATTTGGTCGAGATGATGAACCAACGTCCCGTGTGCAGCACCCATTTGGCACACTGTAAAAGACCCCACAGCAATGAAAGCATTGTCCTCTGGTAAAAATTCTGTAGAAGAAATCCGCTTTGATAGGTGCACAAATATATATGCATGCATTCAAGGTCAGGCATCTACCAAGCAGATGTGGTGTAGCATATATGGATTAGTCCTAACGCCTCCTTGAGAAACTGAAACAGGAGCTCTCTACCAGTCACATTCCAATTTCACCCAGTGACCAATCAAACGTCTCCTGAATATCTACCCTGTTTGGGGTAGATCTTATGCTTGATGAAGGAATGCTGCTAACTGAAATTGATATATGTGGTGATCCATTAACAAGTGATGGAAAGTGAGCATTGGCTTTGCTGGCATAAGAACAGTTTGGTAGATCTTAAAGAGATGGCAATTGGCTGAATGGATCATGTGATTATAACCAGGCTCGACTGATACATTGTGGCTGTCTGCTTTCATTGCACTCTCAACATATCAGTTATGCTGAAACTCATTTATCAAGCACAAAGTGCCTGTACAAGGAATTCAGAAGAAATAGAAAGTAAACCAGAAAAAAAACAACTAAAATTAAGAGTGAGTTTCTTGCAAATGTGTGTGCTTTCATATTCCAAGGAAGCTGAGTTTCAGCAATGTATAGCCACAAAGAATGATGAACAAACAATATATGCTTGCTCCACAACTGATGATGTGTGCTGACATCCTCAGTCGTATGTTTTGAAACCATGGACTGCTTGATTTCCTGAGTGATTTGATGGAATACTCAGTAATGTATTATTGCTAAGTCACTCACACACACACACACACACACACACACACACACACACACACACACACATGTGCAGTCCACAGTCAAGCAAACTGCCCAAGTGCCCATACATCACAAAACCCACTGAGGTGTAGACCCAATGTGCTGTTCAGACCTTGATCCCAAAGCATCACACAAATTTGAAATAAAACTTCCTCTTTACTTTGCTCATGTCTTTATTGTTACCCATACAGTTCATTGTTGTGTACACATACATACATACATACATACATAGCATACCTACCTACATACATACACACATGATGTTCATCCTTTGGATTCTAAGACCATGGATCCAAAATTACATACATACATACATACCATAACATACATACATACCTACCTACATACATACATATATATATATACATGATGTTCATCCTTCGGATTCAAAGATGACCATGGGTACAAAATTACATTCATACATACATCCATACAAAAATACATACATACATACATGCATGCATACCTACATATACACACACCAGCACTTCAATACAACCAGGCATTGTAATGTTTCAACAAATGGAACAACATGAGCAATATCGGTGACAGCAGGTTTGTAACACATGGCCAGTATTACAAATGGACAGTTGTGACACATGCCTGTATCAGGATAGAATAGGATCACCAACCTTTCCCCCTCCCCACCGCCCCACCCATAGGCCATCACATACAGGCATAGCCCCATTCACACTTAAACACAAATACTCTGATACCAACAAAAACACCCATCAACACAAACACCTAGCTTAGTTAATATCACTTTATTTCTTTTAATCAATGCAGCATCAACATCAGCAGAAATGCATATGGACACAATATAAGACTGTAAGTTAAAGCACTGGAAGTAATGATCATGTAACATCTAAATGCATTATTTCTTTTCTCTCCCGGTCACACAAAACACACAGTGACACACAGACAGACACACACATCTACACACACATACACCCATATACACAGACACATACACAGACACACACACACATGCACAGACACAGACACACCACACAGACACACACAGGGTCAAAATGAAAAAAAGTACTGAAAAAAACGTACAATCCCTCAGATCCAAATCATTCAACCTTTCATTCACGGTCTGTGGAACACTGGTGGCAGGCTGCATTATCATCATTATCATTATCATAACTATCATCATCGTCATTGTTGCTTACAGCCCACCTGGCTGCACAAGGTCATAACAGAGCTTAAGCCGTCTCATTATCTAATTAATTAAAGACAAGAAATCTTCCAGACTTTCTAACAGAAAAAGGTCATTGTACCAGTAAGGCAGAAAATAAGGAAAGGAAGAGACAACAGAAATGCCAAAAACAAAGAGAGAGCCATAGAAAAGAGGACATTTCCAGCACAGAATTTCCGGAAGTTGGGATTCCAAATCAACACTCATTTCAGCCATTCCTGTGAACACGGGACTTTCAGCACTAAAAGAGGATACAGTCACTTTGAGAAAATGATTTTAGAGTCTGTCAACTTGTTTCTGTCACCATTCCACATTATGGGCATCCATATTCCTTATTCAGGCCTTGCATTCCATACAGGGTGATTTCACCTTAATCTACAGGAAGGCATATACTGTTATAGAAGACCCTGGACCCTTCGACTACTGGACAAGCAAAAGTGAACCAGCCACAAGCTCAAAACCCCAAATGAAGTTGAGTGTTTTTTTCTTAGGACTGGTATTTTCTCAAGCTTGGAATCTGTTTTAGTATTAACAGACCTCAGTTATTTACGTAATGTAGACATCTCCCTTTTCTCACATGTTTTTTGTTTGTTTGTTTGGTTTTTTTAACTGCAATACACTTCAAGAACATTTTGACTAATAAATACAAGGTATGCTGCTGCTGCAGCTATACTTGACATCTGCAGGCAAAGGGTTAACGTGTCAACACCACAAAGCTCCAGTGCTACAGAATGACCTGATGTGGAAGAGTATCTGTTTCAGTTTCTCAACGAGGCGTCACTGTTTATTGTCTCATCTGAATGACTAGACGCTCAGTTTGAATTTTCCAGTCAAACTTGGGAGGTAGGGCAGGACCAGGATTCAAACCCAGACCCTCAGGGACACAGTACTGGTAGATAAGCGTCTTAACCATTCTGCAACCTCCCTCCCGGGAGCATTTGAACATAAAGAAAATGAACACATTGATGTAAATTTTTAAGGATCTGTTATTCAAACCAGTTCTTTACGTCCTTGCATGTAGTTTATTCAAATCTGACAAAAGATGTACCCATACAACTCTGTCCCTCAATACTGACACATTCTGTTCACAAAGAGAACCATGCATGCACACACACACACATATATATATATACACACACATACACACACACACACACACACACACACAGACCATGGAGCCTTGAAGCAGCAATTCATTCCTTTTACAGACAGCACAAAGACCAAAAAGTTAATCACTCGCACCTAAGAAACACACGCTGATGACTCGGGCAACACATTTCAGCTATCACTTCCAGTTGAGGGTGCATGGTGAACCATTAGCCAGCCAGGGTTCTGCCCTCACTTCCAATAGGGGTGCATGGTGGTGCTTTCCGAGGACAAAGGAGTTGTCTTCTCCTTGACGCTGGACGGGAAGATCTTGCTGCGCACATGGCTCACTTTGGACGCCCAGTCAGACAACGCCATGGAGTTCCAGTCATACCGGGTGATCTGGGAGGGGGGAACATTCACATGATAAGTACTGAACATAAACACGATTGATCTGGGAGGGGGGAACATTCACATGATAAGTACTGAACATAAACACGATTGATCTTGGAGGGGGGAACATTCACATGATAAGTACTGAACATAAACACAACTGATCTGGGAGTGGGGAACATTCACATGATAAATACTGAACATAAACACAACTGATCTGGGAGTGGGGAACATTCACATGATAAGTACTGAACATAAACACGATTGATCTTGGAGTGGGGAACATTCACATGATAAATACTGAACATAAACACAACTGATCTGGGAGGGGGGAACATTCACATGATAAGTACTGAACATAAACACAACTGATCTGGGAAGAAGAACATTCACACGATAAGTACTGAACATAAATACGACTGATCTGGGAAGAAGAACATTCACACGATAAGCACTGAACACAAACACGACTGATCTGGGAAGAAGAACATTCACATGAAACAACGTAAATAAGGGTGATCTAGAAGGATGAGTATTCACATGAAACTGAACATAAAAACTGGGGGGAAGAGTATCCACATGAAACAACATAAATAAGGGTGATAAAGGAGGATGAGTATTCACATGAAACAACATAAATAAGGGTGATAAAGGAGGATGAGTATTCACATGAACTGAACATCAACAAGGATGCTGTGTAAAAAAAAAAAAAAAAAAGAATAAACAGATGTACAAATAACTAGACAGATTTTGTTAAAACAGACAACAGAAAATTAACAAAACTGGTAAACCTGTCTTCTGTCCTCTAAATCATTTGTTTAATACTAAAGCAATCATTATTCTTGCAACTAGCAAGAGTATAAAAAAAACAACAACAAAAAAACAAAAACAAAAAACCACTAACTGGGTTATCATGATAACAATGCTGCAATTTAAAAACACACAATAATAAAAGAAAACATCATTCTGTTTTTGAAGGGACAGTCAAGCAAATTCAACTTCCTTGCATTCAAGGTCTGCCAAAGCAGCTGAGACACAAATAAGAGGTAAAAAAAAAAATCAAAAAAATCTTTGAATATCTATTTTTGTTTAAAAACGCTATACATATTTCCATGTGTAACTTTTTTTTCTGCCTATTCTTCTTCTTCCTCTTTTTCTTTTCCACAAACTACCATGAAATCAAGAGGAAATCAAGCCTCTCCTTTTTTTTTTCCATAAGCTGCAACTTCCATGATCAATCATATGTGAGAGTGGGATTTTATGTGTACAGGTATTTTGACCCTACCAAACAGGCAGCTATACTCTGTTTTGGGGGGTGTACATGCTGGGTATATCGTTGCTTCCATAACAAGCCAAACAATGACATGGATTACTGGATCTTTAATGTGCAATCTGATCCTCTGCATGCATATATATATATATATATATATATATATACGCATGAAGGGGGTTCAGGCACTAGCAGGTTGGCAGATCTATTTACCTGGGAGATCAGAATGTCCACCCTTAACCCAAAAGGCACAATGACAGGGATTCTTCTTCTTCTTCTTCATTTGTGGGCCCCATCTCCCACACACAATCGTATGTACATGAGTGGGCTTTTACGTGTATGACCGTTTTTATCTCTCCATGAAGGCGGCCATACAATCGTATGTACACGAGTGGGCTTTTACGTGTATGACCGTTTTTACCCCTCCATGAAGGCAGCCATACTCCGTTTTCGGAGGTGTGCATGCTGGGTATGTTATTGTTTCCATAACCCATCAAACGCTGACATGGATTACAGGATCTTTAACATGCATATTTGATCCTCTGCTTGTGTATACACATGAAGGAGGTTCAGGCACAAGCAGGTCTGCACATTATGTTGACCTGGGAGATCGGAAAAAATCTCCACCCTTTACCCACCAGGCGCCTTTACCGAGATTTGAACTCGGGAACCTCAGACTGAAAGTCCAACGCTTTAACCACTCAGCTATTGTGCCCATCAACTGGGATTCAAACCCAGGACCTTTGAAAGTCCAACGCTTTAATTAACCACTCGGCTGTTATGCCCAGCCCATCAAGCCTCTGCTTTGATTTGTATTACTGTGTACTATCATGGTTATTACCACTGTGCATTCACCTCTTCCACACGGTAGCCGAGTATCTCCAGGTGGCGCTTGTCTCGCAGGTAGAGCCCTCGACGCCGATGACTGTTGGCACACAGCTGCTGATTGCCGATCAGCCTCACTGCCAACCTGCACACATGTGGGATGGGTTACATACTCTTTGTGCATTCATTCACTTTCTTTCCTCATCTGCGTTCCTTGTTGAGAGGCTAAAAATTTGCTTTTTCTTTTTCTTGGTAATTTTCTACAAATCAATAAACCTAAAAATCCGCTTTTTTTTCATTGTTAATTTTCCATAAATTGATTTAACATTCCCTTTTCAAACTTCTAAACAACTTCACCCTCCACGAATCTACAAAGTGAACAGTCACCTGAAACTCATTCCGATTTTCATCATCAAAAGTTCAAGACACTTTCATTTCCCCGAACTTCATTTGACAACACACAGACCTACGGATCACACTCCTCTCACCTTCTGAACCCCAGCTCCTCTGGGTTGAGGCGCTTCACAGCAGCTGCAAAGATGGGCTGTTCCTTGGCATCAAAGACGATTTCAAAGTCTGGAATTGGGAATGTAAAATAAGCAACTCCTGATTTACATTTTACAAATGAGAACCTGATGAAATGTGTTTGAATATGTACAGGCACTGACGCATGCACACAGAGACACTCGCACACACAATTGCACATACACAAAGTAACACACACAAACTAATAACACACACAAACTGACAGACACAGAAACACAATAAAGTAACACAAACTCTGGGCAACACGTTCACTCACAGAGACACAAACACACACACACACACACACAAACCACACAGACGTACACACTACAGAGATGCACATACACGCTACACTAAAACACACACCACACACACGTGCACACACACACACACGCACACACACACTCAAACCAAACACACACATACCACATACACACATCACACAGATACACACATACCACTCAGACATATACACAAACCACCCACACCACACAGATGCACATTCACTACAAACAAAGACACACAGACTACACACTCACGCATAACATACAGACACATACACAAAACATAAACACATACAGAATGCAGGTGTACACATTCCAAACACAACACACACACAAAACATAAACACACACACAATGCAGGTGTACACATTCCAAAAACAACACACACACACACTACACAGATGCATAACCACAACATAAACACACACACACACACACACACACACACACACAAACAAGTACACACACACACACACGTACACACACACACACACACACACGACAGACCTATCGGGTGGAAGTAGGGACTGTGAACCTTCTCCCCCACACACTCCATTCCCCGCATCACCTCCCGCACCGCCCCTTCCACTTCCTCCACAAAGGCAGCGTTCTTCTGAAAGCCTGACAAGGAGAACAACAAGACATGTATGCAGTTCATTTCCCTAGCTCACTTCTGAGAATGTGCAGGGAAAAAAAAAAGTGTAAACGATGAGAAAAAACCCTCAACATATCCCCCGCCCCCTCACACCCACATACACTCTCTAAATTGGTTGCTCTGTGTGTGTGTACATGTGTGTGTGCATGTGCGTGTGCGTGTGAGCTCCCTCAAATGTCTAATATCTTTATCAAGCAAACACACAGCTCATCTTCTTTGTTCGTGGGCTGCAACTCCAACATTCACAGGTATGTACATGAGTGGGCTTTTATGTGTATGCCCGTTTTTACTCTGCCATGTAAACAGCCATATTTTGTTTTCGAGGGTGTGCATGCTGGGTATGTTCTTGTTTTCATAACCCACCAAACGCCAACTGGGATTACAGGATCTTTAACGTGCATATTTGATCTTCTGCTTGCAAATACACACGAAGGGGGTTCAGGCACAAGCAGGTCTGCACATGTTGAGCTGGGAGATCTGGAAAGTCTCCGCCCTTTACCCACCAGGCGCCGTTACCGAGATTCGAACCTGGGACCCTCAGATTAAAAGTCCAATGCTTTAACCACTCGGCTATTGCGCCCATCGAAAACAGCTGTTCACTCACTGCATAGCTGCCAATCTTCCAGACCCAAAATTAAGAATCCTGTCAGGCAGTGGGTTCGGGAGGGGGGGCGTGGCGTGAATTGATAAATGAAAACTGTACTGTGAAGTAAAGTTCTGATAAACCCTTTTTTTTCGCTGATTTGGTGCCCACATCACATCGACTTTCACTGCTCAACACCATGTTGGTTAAACAGCATTAGTGCCTTGCGCGTGCACAGTAACTGTTGAAAAACATGGGTCGGTGTACGGACCCAGTGAGCAGGTTCAGTTTCTCACATTTTTTGTTTTGTTTTTTATGGGATTTTTCTTTTTGGGGGGGGGGGGGGGTGTGGGGGGGGGGGTTGGTTGAAATTTCAAAATTCTGAAAAATATACAGGAAATCATCATTTCAGAATCAGTGCTAAAATGCGGAAAAATTCCCCCCCCCCCAAAAAAAAAATTATGAATGGTTAGCAGCTAGCTAAGCCTCAGGTTTTCTCAAGCCAGCAGCCAGGCCCATGTGGCTGGTTACCTTTCCCTCCCACAGCCTCTGCCTGCTGCAGGCAGTAGTGTTGGTGGAACCAGGGCACGTCCAGGTGGGGGCACTCCAGGATGACGCAGCGGTTCAGCTGCATCATCAGACTCCTCAGGTGCACCTGTCTGTCGGGCTCCGCTGCCCACACAGCGCACACAGTCAGGTGAAAGCAGAACAGTGTGGGTTTTTTTTTTTTTTTTTTAAATTCATATTTTCCAGTTATGTAAGAAACTGTAGTGTCAACTTATCATCTGTCAAGATGAAAGGAGCATTGTGTGACAATTCTGGTCTTGAAATTCATATTTTCAAGTTATGTAAGAAACTGTAGTGTCAACTTATCATCTGGCAAGATGAAAGGAGCATTATGTGACAATTCTGGTATTCTGATAGATTCATAAACATATTGCTTAACAATTATTCATCAATTCATTTTTAAAAGGGGAAACAAAAGACAGTCAAACAAAAAAGAAAAGAGAAGAAAATCCATACAGCAGCTTTTTTCTTTTTCATCACTGCTGACTCAAAATATACCTTTCAATGACAGTGATCTAAAACTGGAAAGTACGATCTGTGATAGCAAAATATAGCAGTCAGTCAGTGTCCTCGTTGTAAGTGACATTCCAAAATAAAAGTTCAACATCTGTGGACAAAGCAACAGAAACCTCTTCCCTGCAAGATCTGTAATTCACAGAAAGGGAGACCACCCTATAGTTTCTCATGCTGCAAGGGAAACAAATTGTTCAGCATCACTGCAACACTACAAAAGCTAAATGCAGAAGACATATCAAATTGGATAAACGAATGGAATTAACAAAACCACAAGACAAAAATCCCACACAGAACCAGAAAGACAAGACAAGACAAGACAAAACACAATCATTTCTAAAAGGAAAGTATCAGATGAGACAGTCAATGCTTTTTTTTTTGCTTTTTTTTTTCCCCCCTTTTTCTTTTTTTTCAACTCCCAACTCTCACCTTACAAGAGTGAAAGCAAATATGCAAGAAAGACAACTCTGCAGTCGGACCAATCACAGCACATGCCAAAAAAGACAACCCTGCAGCTTGACCGATCACAAGCACAGCCTTCACCTTCGATGATTCTGTCCATCTCCTCTAGGTAATCGAAGGTGAAAATCTGCCCCAGGATGTGATCGGGGAAGATCTGCATGACAGCCAGGTAGTGAGCCAGGCTGATCTGCCCGATGTAGTTCTTCTCCTTCATCACATTCTCCAGCACCTGCACAGTGTAGCATACAGCTTCATTTTAACCCCTTGAGTGCCACAGAACATATCACGTACGTGCACAGTGACGTCACTGATGACCGTCATCAGAAAAAAGGGAAATAACTCTGGAAGGCTGAAAATTCACGCAGTTTATCTGGAGTGGTATATATCTCCGGACAGTTTTCTCAGCTTTAGGCTTACTGTTTTGAATGTTGTTTTTATGACTTGAAACACCACTTTCTATTGTTTTTCCCCTGGCACTGGATCTTTCACCATGTTCTCCTACAGGACTCAAAGTGAACGTTACATTTCACTTCCCCAGTCGGGGCAAAATTCAATGGAAATTTAACTTGCCCGGATGGGTTTTTGTACTTGCCTGGCGTTCAGAAACTAGCATGCTTCATCTGACAAATGTGGACACACACATACACACACACACAAAGTGGCAAAGTCCTTAGGACGGTACTCCACACAACACAACTCCACACAACACAACACAACACAACTCCACACAACACAGCACAAGCACTAGTACCTGCACCATGGAAGTGGAGAAAGTGGCAAAGTCCTTAGGACGGTACTCCACACAACACAACACAACACAACTCCACACAACACAGCACAAGCACTAGTACCTGCACCATGGAAGTGGAGAAAGTGGCAAAGTCCTTAGGACGGTACTCCACACAACACAACACACCTCCACACAACACAACACAACTCCACTCAGCACAACACAACTCAGCACAACATGATACAACCCCATATAACTCATGAAATAACACAACATAACTCCACCCAACACAATTCCACACAACACAACACAACATAACACGACACAAAACAGCCTCCACACAACAAACTACAAACCCCTACAACTCATAATTCAAACTAATGCTGCACAGCATAACTCCACTCAACACACCACAACCACTAGTACCTGTATCATGAAGTTGGAGAAAGCGTCAAAGTTCTGAGGACGGTAGCCGGTGTGGGCCACGATGTTGGCAAGGTCAAGCACATTGTAAAAGCTGAGTTGGGAATAGTGGTCCTGGGCAAACTGGATCAAATCCTGCAACAAGAAAAAGAGCAAGGAGGAAAAGGGAAAAAACAAACAAAGAAACAACAAAAAACACACACACACACAAAAAACTGTGACATGTGTCATGTTGCAAGAGACTATGACTACAAACCTGGGTTGTTGTTGTTTTATTGTATGTAGCTGTTTAAAGTTAGGCTGTTTGCTGTCTGACTTTTTTTTTCACCCATCATTTTACTCGCATTCTATATATTTCTCTTTTATTTCTAAAAACTCTTTCTCCATACAAGTATAAAGGCATGATTGTATGTATGCATCCGCGCAAACACACACACACAAACACACACACACACACACACTCACAAACTCTGGCACACACACACACACACACACACACACACAAACGCATACAAACTCTGGCACACACACACACACACACAAACTTGCATACACACTCACACACGCACACACACACACACACAACAGGAAAAACAAATAAAACTGCATGCAGAAAAAAAAAAAAAAAAAAGGGGTGGCGCTGTAGCATAGCAACGCGCTCTCCCTGGAGAGAGCAGCCCGAATTTCACACAGAGAAATCCGTTGTGATAAAAAAAACAAAAAAACAAATACAAATCACACACAATCACACACACTCACACACACACACACACATATACATCACAATTTCATATGCTCATAAATTTTTCTTCTTCTTCCATTGCTGTATAACAACAGTCAGGGGGGTGGGGCTGAACCCCGACCCAACAGATGTAATTCTTCCTGTCGGAAACTCACCTCAAATATCTCTGGATGGTAGTATGGGTGTGATATGCGCTTGAAAGCCTGCACAGTTTTGATGTAGTCGTGCCGAGACAGGTTCTTGGTAAGCTTGGGATAGTGATCCATTATTCGGTCCAGCAGAACAAAGTCTCTGCTCTGTGACTTGACATGAAGGCCCTGAACATGTATTCGGAACAACTCAAGCATGGATGCTGTTAGCCCTGGTTCATGCATAGCTGATAAAACTGAAGCGCACAGATGCACGGTTTTTTAGATCGTACACATGCCTCTGTGAAGGTAAACGGGCAACAAAAGATATGAAAAAACAAATGTATGTTCCTCACACAGATACAAAACAAGTCAGCTGTTGTTAAGAACACACTGATATATGATAAAAGATTTTCTATCAAAAAATTTGCAAACCCTTCCTAAAAAAAAAAAAAAAAAAAAAAGCAACAAAATGTCGATGAAATAAATAATATACAAAAACGCACCAACATAAAATAAATGTACATTCACACACACACACATGAAAATTCAGCTAAACAAGCACACATATATACAAAATATCTCATATATGTTTAAAAAAAAAATTTTAAGAAAAAAAAAGTGCATAACTGAAGCGTGAATAGAAACCTACACAAACTATTTCACAAATGAAATAAGGTCTGAAAAATTGGGTTCTTCTTTTACTGACTCCCACAAAGAAATCCCATCACCTTAGTCATGGACATACCAGTAAAACATACAAACTTTCAGTGAACTTTGAAGCTTGTTCTGATTCGAACCCACCCCCTACCCCCAAGCTGGATATGGTAGCTGTTGCTTATTCACTCCACTATCCTCAAATAAAATTCTGACATTGACAATATATACATGTCTCAGAGGCACACACACACACACACACACACACACACACACACACACACAGAGACCACTTACTATGATCAGCTCAGCTAACTGGCTGGCATGGATGGCGTTTTCAATCTGTGCCCCGATGTTCTGTTGGATCTGAGACCTGATCTCCAGCACCTGAAATAACACTCCACTCACAGCTAGTCTGACTCCTCACATAGCCCCCTACATCTCTATCCACTCCGCAGCACAAAAATATGGTGTCATCCACACACAGATAACTCATCATCATAGCAACAACAACAACAACAGTAACAACAACAACAGTAATAATAATAATAATAATAAAAACAACAACAACAACAATAATAATAATTATAATAACAACAACAAGAATTGCGTCCATGTGCATGTGTTTAATGCCTATCGTAAAGCGCTTTAAGGTCCCTCTTGGGGAAGAACGCGCTCAACAAGAATCCGTTAGTAGTAGTAGTAGTAGCAGTAGTAGTAGTAGTAGTTGTTGTAGAAGTAGTATTTAGTTGTAGTAACAATGAATAAAAAGAAGAAGAAGACAAAGATGAAAATGGAGAAGAAGAAGAAGCTGAATCAACAAAAGAAGAACACAACAACAACCACAACAACACCAATAACGTCAGTCTGGAAACTCACAGCAGAGCAGCTCTTTATATATCTGCTATTGTAATGTTATCTTCAACTTTTTTATCAATGCTTCAGTTTCAAAGAAAATGAATTTCTCAATAAACAGAAAAAAAAGATCTCTGTTGATTCATTATCTATAAAATAAATATGCTTTTGTACTCAAAACAAGAATACAACTCACGCATCTGTCAAAAAAAAAAGAAAAAAAAAGGAAAAAAAAAGATACTGTCATTAACATGCTTATGCTATGGAATGACCTTATAACTTGACCCCTTCATGTCAACATTCTGACCTAATTGTGCGATGACTTTGACCAAGACCTCTTGATATCGGCATTACTGACCTGACTGTCCAATGACCTTGACCAAAACCGCTTGATGTTGATATTATTGACCTGATTGTGGAATGACCTCGACCAAGAACCTTTAAAATTACTGACCTGATTGTGTAATGAGTTTGACCAAGACCCTTTACATTGTTGACATTTAAAATGTTGACACCGCTAACCTGATTGTGTAATGACCTTGACCAAGGCCCCTTGGATGTCCACATTACTGACCTGATTGTGCAATGTCCCTGACCAAGACCTCTACACATGAGAATTACTGACCTGATTGTGGAATGACCTTGACCAAGACCCTTTAAAATGCTGACATTTATGACCTGATAGTGCCTTTTGATGTTGACATTCCTGATCTGAATGTTTAATGACCTTGACCAAGACCCTCTAAGATGTTGATATTTATGACCTGATTGTGCAATGACTCTGACCAAGACCCCTTAATGTCCACATTACTGACATGATTATGCAATGACTCTGACCAAGACCTCTCGATGTCAACATTACTGACCTGATTGTGAAATGATCTTGCACAAGACCCCTCAATATGGACTTCACTGACCTGATTGTGGAATAACCTTTGACCAAGACTCCTTGATGTTAACGTTATAGTGCATAGAGCTTAGTCTCTGACCGTGGATAGGTGCTAAAAAAAAGTATCCAGATTAATCAATCAATCAATCAATTTGCTGACCTGGTTGTGCAACGACCTTGACCAAGACCCCTTCATCTTCTCGACCCCGTTGAGGATCAACAACATGAGCGACATGTTGCATCGTGGGATCACGTTCATCAAGCAGTCCAGCAAGATGGCAGGCATGATCGTCCGGATGTTGGGCAGAATGAACTGCGCCACCACCACCACGAAGGTTGGGTCGTAACCTTGGCGACGGTTCAACAGCCGCAGAAGGATCTCACACACCTGGTGATTGAAGGCTGCGTCATAGTCCAGCCTTTCCCTCAGCAGCCGTAAAACCTGAAATTAGATTAAATGGCAGCTTAGTGCCGAAAATAAATAATTCAAAATTATTCATTCTTAACAATCTAAAAGGAATTGCTTACTAAGAACAGCATTAGTTTCAATTTATTTTCTTTTTGTTTGGGGGCTGATTTCTTTTGTCAGTTTTTCAACGTGACAGGTTGTTTGTACCAAACCTCCAGTAACAATAACAATCATTTTAAGTACCAAAAGTCCTGAGATACTGAGCAACAAGGCGTTGAGGTGGTCACTGTCTTATATTTATATGACAATGACATGACAAAACCAAACAAAAAGGTGAAATTGGGAGCACTTTGGTGTTTTCTGAACAAATGAAAATGTAATGATTTCAGATCATCCAGATAAATCACTAGAATCAACTGTTAGATCTCTGTAATGAAACATCCTCAACCTGCTCTACCCTTGAATTATCACACACACACACACACACACACACACACACACACACTCACACACACAGTCACATTCGTCAATGGACAGGTACAGATTCACACCTCAACAAACAAACAAACAATTTCAACCCCACCAACAAACTCACCTCCAAAAAACAACCAACAATTCAAACCACATCTTCCCTAACCCCCTCAATCTTTTTTAGAATTAAAGATTAAAAAGATTTTTTCTTTAGTTTTTAAAGCCCACCTTGCATCTTTCCAGCAGCTCCTGGCTCATGTAGGCAGCAAGTATAGGACAGGCGTATTAGCCGAGTGGTTAAAGCACTGGACTTTCAACCTGAGGGTCCCAGGTTTGAATCTCAGTAACAGCACCTGGTGGTTAAAGGGTGGAGAATTTTCCAATTTCCCAGGTCAACATATGTGCAGACCTGCTACTGTCTGAACCCCCTTCGTGTGTGCATGCATGCAGATCAAATACGCACATTAAAGATCCTGTAATCCATGTCAGCATTCAGTGGGTTATGGAAACAATAACATACCCACCACGCACACCCTAGAAAACAGAGTATGGCTGCCTACATCAGTACATGGAGGGGTAAATAAACAAAATGGCCATACACGTAAAATTCTTGCATGCTATATGTCTGTCTGAGTGTGTACGTGTGCGTACCTGAAATCTGGATTGAGTAACACAGGAAACGAATGATGAGTGCCCAATGGCAGCTGCCAGTCAGCTCAACCCTGGTAGGCAGTCTGTTGTGCATATGACTTCGAGATTTGTAAAGCGATTAGAGCTTGGTCTCTGACCGAGGATAGATGCTATATAAGTATCATATCCATATAATAATAATCTTCTTCTTCTTCTTCGTTCGTGGGCTGCAACTCCCATATTCATTCGTATGTACATGAGAGGGCTTTTACATGCATGACCGTTTTTAACCCACCACGTATGCAGCCATACTCCATTTTCAGGGGCGTGCATGGTGGGTATGTTCTTGTTTCCAAAAACCACCTAACAGTGACGTACATATTTGATCTTTTGCTTGCATATACACACGAAGGGGATTCGGGCACTAGCAGGTCTGCACATAAGTTGACCTGGGAGATAGGAAAAATCTCCACCTTTTACTCACTAAGCGCCGTTACCGAGATTTGAACTCAGGACCCTCAGATTGAAAGTCCAACGCTTTAACCACTTGGCTACTGCGCCTGTCAACTGGACATTTATCAGCACTTTCCTCATTGCACAAAGTGCATTACAGTCTACACACACACGCATACAGAACATACTCAGTTCTCAATGCACAGTCATGCACAATAAATATTCATATATATACACATACAAACTTGTACGTATGCACCCATCCATCCATACATACATTATATACATCTGACGCACACACAATACAGTGTTACAAATATACCTACACAATCAACTAAATACTTTCATGTATAAGACAGAGTCTACAGGAAAAGCTGCTGGAAGAGGAAAGTCTTCAGATTTAAAGGAAGGCAGTGAGGAGGGGCTGTGATGAACGTGGTGAGCAAGGAGTTCCATAATTATCTGAACAGCAGATGATGAAAAGGCTTGACCACCATGCTGTTCTCTCTTGTTCTTTGGGACGTGGAAGGTTCTATCACTGGCAGCAGAGCAAAGAGAACGGGAGGGTACATAGATAATAATAACAGAACAGAATAGAATAGAATAATAATAATGATAATTAATGTAATAATAATAATAATAATAATAACCTTGACAAGGCGCGTGATGTAGAGAGCGATGTTGTCCATGTCCCGAAGCACCTTTCTCTGGAACAGGGTGATCAGTCTGGGGTCCGTCAGATCCATCTCCAGCAGGATGTCCGCCAGGTTGGACAAGGTCAGCACGTCCGCGTCTTCTAAGTGCCTCAGTAGCAGATCGCTGATCTCCTGACAACGACGGCAAACTTGTGGCGGTCAGAGATTTGATGAACGATAAAAAGATTGGGTTGTCTTTTTTTTTTTGTTTTGTCTGACTTTGCTGAACACGCATTTGTACCAATGTTCAACATGTACTCAAGGTCTTTTGCCCTCATTATCACTGACTGCAGAAGGAATTGAAAGCTGCTGAATTCTATCTTTTTATCTGTCTGTCTATCAATCTATAATATATGTGTGTGTATGTGTGTGTGTGTGTCTGTGTGTGTGTGTGTCTGTGTATCACGTTTGTGTGTGTGTGTGTGTGTGTGTGTGTGTGTGTATGAAGGGTGGGGGCACTATGCAAGTGTGTATAAGTGGCACTGTGTATGTATACAATGCATGTTTTAAGTACAGTATGTATCTGTGGTATTTACCCAACTGATCAGATGTACTCAAATTCAGATTAGGTTAATGTCTGTAATTTTCTAATTTTGTGTGTGATATTTAGCTCATTTATTAGATATATTCAAATTAAGTGTGCCTACATCACTACATGTGTGTGCAAGCATGCATGTGTGTGTTTAGCTTTGGTATGTATAAATCTAATTTTTCTTTATGCATGCTCATGATCATGCACTTTCTCTGTTAGTGTTACTGTATTAATACTTTATGAGTCTATACGTAAAATAAATGATACAATTTATGCATTTATATAATTTATAAACAAGTGCAAATGATACCTGTTTGACATCCAGAGACGTGTCCCGATTGAAAGCAAACATTAAGTTGGTGATTTCACGAATATGGAGATTGCCACTTGAATCTCTTAGAAGCTGCAAGGAGCGCTCTTGCATCCGGTCCACAACATCCCCTGTGTAGAGACCCAGTCGCTTGGCATTGTGGCAAACCTCTGCAATTTGGTGACTTTGGAGACGACTATAGTCTGTAAACTGATCCATCACTTCTTTCGCCAAAGTGCTTAACTTGATTAGGTTTTCACGATCAGCTCGGAAACCCATTTTACGGCTGTATCGGAAACAACATCCAACTGTCGGCATGTCCAGGTTTGGAAACTGGTTTTGTGCTTTGAGCAACATGGCTGCGATGCATCTTTCCAGCATCTCCTGGCTCATGTAGGCAGCAAGCACAGGGTTGGAGACACACAGATCTCTGATTTCAAACTGGGCGTTTTCTGGGCTGTGGCTGAGCAGCTCATTCAGTCGTGACACCAGTTTCTCAGCAAAAACAAAGTCCCGATTTCCAAGGCACTGCAGCAGATGAGCGCAGTCTCGTACCTGCTGAATGTTCATTTCAGGAACAGCATCATAACATCTGCTGAGGAGTTTGGCCACCACCATGTCCTTCTGGTCCAAGCCACTGTACAGCAAGGAGAGAAGAACAGAAGGACAATCCTTGGCAGGAATCTCAGAGACACTGCATTCTATGTGATCACAGATGCTTTGAAAATATGCACAACTGTATAAAGGCTCTGCAAGAAGATCGGTGGTTCTCCCGTTCATCAATATCTGCAGGTAAGCTATAATATGGTTCTCACTGTGTAACCACGGCAAACGTCTCAGACTTGAATACACGGCAGAGCATAGTGCCGAAGTGAAGTCAACAATGGACTCTAGTTTGAATTCTCCAGTTTTCAGCAAGCTGTGGTATTTTTCACAAACCTCTCTTGCACCTTCAGGCATGGAACTGCTTGTGGATGAAGCAGCTGTCTCATGCTGACTGCGCACATGTTCATGGAATGGTCTGCTTACAGAGATTGCTGCTTTTCTTAAATGATGCCACTGGCTGTATGTTATTCCATATTGCCTCTGAACAGCACATTCCAAATGAGAAGAACATGTTTTTGACCTTCTTTCCAACACCACTGTACTGCTTTCTGCAGATCTAGCAGATGAACCAGATGCTAATGGCATCACTGACCGTAGCAAACGTCTGTACATTCTTGTACATTACAATGTTACTGTCACAGCTGATGATAGTATTTGGCTGGTATGCAGCTGTCTAGAATCTTATACATCTGGATTCATTCACAGTGAGCATGTAAGCTGTTTGGGTGTGGGAGCGAAAACGGAGGCCATTTCTGAAAAAAACAAAAACAAAACAAAAAACCATGAGTACAACCACAAGAATTATTACACTTCCACATATTGTTCAGATTATGTATCTTTAAAAAGACAGAATAAATCAACCATCTCCCTGACAATATGCAGCACGTAAGGTATCTACAGATAATGCAAACACACAAGTGTTGCATATATATTCACAAGATCACAAGATAATTTATTGTCCTTAAATGGAGATGCTTGGTGTGGTGGCACACAGTTAAATTCTATATAGTACAAATATAGACATGCATACGCCATTTAGATAATTTGCATACACTCAGAAGCACACAATCTCAGCTGCATCAAACATCCATGCGCCCGCCATCAGTCTCCATTTCACACTCGTTATAAAAATTTACTAAAAACATGTAAAACGACCTTCAAATATAAACAAGTAGGTTACAATAATAAATAAGCCCCAAAATCAAGGAGAGTTTATAACATAGATGAATAATCAAATACATAATGACAACAACAATAACAATATCAATAATAGTAATAATAATAATGATGATGATAATAATAACAATAATAATGATAACAACAACAGTAATAATAATATTAACAATGATACTACCACTGCCACTACTACTACCACCACAGTCACCACCACTACTACAACTACCAATAAAAACAATAAATAAATGAATGAATGAACACTCCTTGTCCTATACTAAAAACTAGGCACACCCTGGGATTAAAATACAACACTCAAAACCTAAAAACTAACAACAGTAATAATACTGCAGTATTAAAGCACACACACACACACACACACACACACACACACACACACACACACCATTATCTAAGCTTAGGATGAAGAATAAAAAATCAATAATACATGATGAAAAATAAAATGTGCACAGTCGTAGACACACACATATATATGTAGTATTTCCTAAACAAAGTAAGAATAAATTAGTAATACATGATGAAAAATAAGCACAGTTAGTATAATGTCAGACTAACCTGTGAACTTACTACTTATACAATAACAGTTTTCATGCACTTAAAGCTGTACTGGTACCAGATTTGCTGTGTATTACCATAATGATAAAAGTAAAAATAAAATGAATTAATACATGAGGTTTTTTTTTAACTTGATTTTTAAAAACAAGTCAAGGGTAGTCATTTCATTTACTGGATTGATCATGTTTCATCTTATGCATTATACTATGACTGATCACATGATGATTGTGTGACATTTGTGGTAGTATTTTGTGGAAATTTTCATATCACTGTTTTCAATGAAACAGAGTGAGTTTGTGTGCAAGTGTGTACATGTTCATGCATCTATTTGTGTATGCATGCATATGTGCACAACTCAAGTATCTGAGAGTGAGTGAGTGAGAGAGAGAGAGAGAGAGAGAGAGAGTGTGTGTGTGTAACAGGTGTTGTTATGACATGTGATGGAAAGGAAACAAAAAATAAAACATTGCCCCTTCAACTAGTCTGTGAGAAAGAGAGACAGACAGACAGAAAGATCGAGTGACAGACTGGAGAGCGGGGGAGACTGAGGGAAGGGGCAGGGGTGGGGGGAGAAGAGAGAGAGAGTGTGTGTGTGAGAGAGAGAGAAAGTGGATGGGTGGGCAAGAAACACAAAAATAATTTTCCAGACCTGATTTTAGTAATCTGATATTTGAGCTAGACGAAGTCAAAGCTTTTAATGTTTTTTTATAACAAACCGAAAATGTGACCATCGTTGGCCGTTTTTAATTCACTGAAGAACCAAAGATCTGACGACAAAGTGATAAAAACACGATGCCCTTACATTCTCAACATTGGATCGACACGTCCAGCTCTTATTCATGCAGCAACTCTGGACAAAAACAAACGCTTGACTCAAAACATTACTTAACCGTCTCTAACCTTGACAACTTCCACCGATTCTGTGCCCATATGCTCTGCAAGGGACATTACTCTCAGGTCTAGTCTTATTGTGGAGATTTACACATTTTAAGTGGCTTCGTCAATTATTGTTCTAAATACAATTTTTTGTTCTTAAAGTTATGCAGTTAATTGTGTTGGTGGCTGTTATGAATTATTTTGTCTATACCCTACTCTAAATATTTGATTCTACCACAAATATACATTTGCCTCTTTGCTCTAAATTTGCAATTTATTGTTAAAAACTCGGTAAAATGTTGCACAGAAAAATGGCTTTGGTTGCAACGAGATTGTCGAATTTTATCAGCCGACAATCGTTGCTTCAGAGCCGATGTCTGCTCTCTGTTCAACAAGATAGAGAGAGACACAAAACAATTTCTCGCAGAAGACTACCCTCACGTGCCAAAACATTCCAACAGCGTCTTGATGGTAACGCTTTCTGTTTGTCTCCTTGAAACTGTTCTTCTCATTCACTGATTCAGTCACGTTGTCTCAGCCACAATTAGGCTTGACGTTGACATCCACCTCAGGTGATACGGTCGACAAGAATTACCATCCCAGAAAGGTGGTGATAGAGGTGATAGAGGCATTACACTGACACACCAGAAAAACAATACACATTGGGCAGTGAGCCTGTCAGTACAATGTTGGATTCTCAGAGCTGGTTGAGAAACCGAAAGTCAGGGACCACATGACCCATATCAACTGGAAGTGAGGGGCGATAAAGTCAAACTATACTTTTAGGCCCATTCAAAGAAATTACTCATTGATGGTGCAGCATCATACTGGGTGCCAGATGATTTGAATAAATGTATGTGTGTGAGCCTAGTACTTATCATTTCAGGTATCAAAGTCACAACCAGGTTCTATTTGAATTAAATATAATCAATGATACTGAACGAAAATTGAAACCCCTAGTTTCATATTTTGTTCATTTTCACTATATTGATCATCATTGTGTCACAGTGACATTTTAAATGAATTTTTCTTGCCATTCTTTCAACAACAACAAAAAAGTGCAAGTTAGGGGTGGCATAACTGGTTTACAGTGATTGTAATTTTTTGTATTGTATTTCTCGTCTTGTCATAACATATTTCTCTGTGTGAAATCCGGGCTGCTCTCCCCCAGGGAGAGCACGTCACTACACTGCAGTGCCACCTTTTTTCTTTTTTTTTTTTATCCAGTCACTGAAGAAAAATAGACATATACAGATCAGTTTATCTGTTGGTTATGGTTTTCTTTTCAGCCAGTCAGCATAGTACTGTGCTCAGTTCCAGTTGATCGTGTGTTTAAAGCATTCCTGTTAGAGCAGTGCACATGCTCAGTCAAAAGACAGAGGCAGCTCTTTCCAGTTTAGGAAAGAAACAGCCCTACCCAGGGTATTCTAGTCCTTTCTCAGAGACAATGTGTGTGTGTTTGTGTGTGTGTGTCTGTCTGTCACTGTCTGTCGGTCTGTGTGTGTGTGTGTGTGTGTGTGTGTGTGTGTGTGTGTGTGTGTGAATTAGGATGAGGATAAGAACATTTTCTGGTAAAAAAAAAAAAAAAAAGCTCAGCTAAGTAAACATCAAATGCATGTGTGCACAATTGTGTGTGCATGTGTATGATTGGGTAAAGAAAATATAATAGTTTTTGATACTATTTCATTTGCTTATTTTGGCATGATCCTTAACTAAGGACAGTCAAGACAGCTGACTGAACCTGCATAGAGTGCTATACCTCATATAAAATCAGTTCCACAATTTACTGTTTACCTGATAAAATTTAAAGCTGTACCAACTACCCTGTTTTGCCAGTAAAAACCTGATTTACTCTGTAGAAAGTGAACTAAATGCAGAAGATATTCAATTGAAGTTAATCATCAGTGAACTAATTTAATCTGTTGTTGTTTATTGCAGAAATAAGTGCCAAACAAAGTCGTCGCAGCTGTGTCAACATTGGCTTCCCACTTGCCAGTCAAAAGGAAACTGACAACAAGCAGCATAATAAGAAGAAAGCAAAAGTAAAACAGGAGTTTGCTGCAAGACACAGAAAATGTATGACAAAAGTTTGGATGTTTCAGGTTTTGGGGCTTTTTTTTTTACTGGTCACTTCTTTTTTTGCTTTAACTGTTGGCTCAAAGTCGGCTTTCAGTCATATTTCAGACCATACCTTGATTGTCTGCAGTGCTGATGTCAGCTTTAAAAATTTTGTCAGAAACCTGAGTGGATATATGTTTTGATTCAGCTCTGTCCTCCATAACCTTGTCAGTAATGTACGTAAAACTGCAAACTTTCCAACTGAGAAAAATTTGTACCATTCAACCATATCAGTTTGTTGAAGCAGCCACTCAGCTAATTGTCTGTTCCTTGAACCTAAGTTGTATTGACAACTACACTTCACTACTTGCTGGTTTGCCTTCTGATTTGTTGTCACACCTTCAGATGATTTTGAATAGCGCTGCATGAATTATTTTCAGAAATTCGAAAAAAGATCATGTTATCCCACTTAAGATCATGTTATCCCACTCTTAAGTCTACTTCATTGGTTCCCCATCCAGTACAGAATTCAGTACAAAATCGGCATATTGGCTTATCACCACTTTTGAGGGTCTCTTCCATCGTTCTTATCTTCTGTCCTGTAAACTTACAACCCCTCCATGATCCAGTTCTCACTGTTCTATCAGGTCTACTGGAGAAAAGCTCCTTCAAGTCCCCCAAACCTCTTCAAAGACATTTTGATAAAGGGCCTTTCAGTACCAAGCACCTTTTACCTGAAATTCTCTTCCTCTGGATCTCCATCACTTACCAATGCTGTCCTCTTTCAAAACACATTTTAGAACACACCTATGGTGAAGTGTAGTTGTTTGTCTGTCTGCCTTCTCCCACTCACACAGCAGGAGGGAGGGGGGTGCAGGGGTGGGGGTCAGGGGGGTGGGGGGTGGGGGGGCGGTATTGTTCATAGTTGCAATTTGTGGTACTGTCATGGTGTATATAGATATATACATATATGTTGTTTTAAAATTTGCTTTGGTATGTTATTATGCACTATTGTATGTGTATTGTTTCATGTGAGGCACTTGCACTTAGAGCCCATTACACGGGGAGTTTGCATATAAGTTACTACATATTGTTCATATAAGTTACTACATATTGTTATTATCAATGAAGTTTCAATGCAGAATTTATGTGGGATGCAATTAAGTAAAGTGGAAGAAATATTGAAAGCAGTTGAGAAACTACAGGCTTTACAAAATTCAGATGATTTAGTTCACTGTTTGAAGATTGTTCACAGTTTATTTTTTGGTGTTATTTTCCCACAGTTTTGTGTGGTAGTGCTCTGTAATGTCACTGGCTTTTAACTTTTGAGCTGGTCTGCTATGTGTAGGAATGGAAAATGTGAATGCACCTCTCCCTTTTAAGTCAATTTCTGTTCATTTGTGTACTCATTTGCACTTCCATACAAAAGCATAAGTGTGCTTGTGTGTATGTCATGCATGTGTGCTAAGGGTACAGATGTGTGTGTGTGTGTGCACAATCAGTTTTGGGTAGCAGCTGGAGTAGAAATAAAGGGAAGGATGGTTTATCATATATTATGTGTTATGGCTTTTAGGCTTTATCAGCCTTTTGCCTGATCATTCTTTTTTTTTTCTTTTTTTTTTTTTTTTTTTTTTTTTTACTGTTAAAAAGAGTGTTCAATTAGTGGTTTTATGGCCAGCTTCCTATGGAGAAAAAGTATTTGGAAGCCATATATTCCTGTCTCCTCTTTTTTTTTTTTTTTTTTGTCATGGAAAGTCATTACTTTCTTGGTTATGTTGTCCATAATTGTAGATGGAATTTACAGGTTTGGATTTTAAACAAGCAAGTAGATCTTTGTGACTGTTTCTTAAACTAGAAATATGCATGATTTGTTAATTCTGCCTTTTGCTCTCTTTTTTTTTTTCTTTTTTTTTCAATCATGTTTTTTTTTGTTTTTTTTTTTTTCAATCATGTTTTGTTTTTTTTTTTATAGTAAAGCTGGACCTGAAAGCAGTGCAGGATGGCTGGGTGAAGGAGCAGGGGCCACACCACGTCCGCAACATCGCTGAACACTTTGGCCTGTACGACCACTTGTTTGCTTCAGCCTTCTTCTACAACACAGTTCCCATGGCCGTCTGCTACGATTATGATGAGGCCTTCGTCACTCCAGTCTGTTACGGGAACAAGATACTTCCTTCAGAGGTTTCACACTGTCTGCTTGGGTTGTTTTTGTGGGGTGGGAGGGGCGGGAAGGGGTGGGGCGTGGAGGAGGGGGGGGTGGGTTGTTTTTTGACTCACTTGTGTAAAAAAAGTGAATCTATGTTATAAACCAGTGTTCGGTTGTCTGTGTGTGTGTGTAGTCTGTGTGTCTGTGGTAAACTTTAACATTGCCATTTTCTCTGGAAATACTTTGTCCGTCAATACCAAATTTGGCTTGAAAGTAGTAGGGAAAAAAGTCTTCACAGTCATACCAATATTAGGTTGCAAGTCTCCAGAATTAAGCCGTGTGTGTATCGTTAACGGTTTATTTCATTGAGGCTATATCCGGAATTCGGAAAACACCATATTTCCGTATCTCAGTTGCAGTAGCATAGGCGATGCTTGATACAAAGACGGAGTGACCTCATTTTTCTTGTTCACATTTAAAAGGAAAGAAAGAGAAAGAAATATGAATTCTGGACAGAACACATACAGTGACAGAGACTACATCATGAACATATTTCCTGCATAATTATGAATATTTGAAAGTGGATACTCTATTGACTAGAATGAACATGAAAGGGAAATTGAATCGACTGTGTCGTACTTTCCTGGCCAGTGTAACTGAACTTGTCGTTCATCTATCTAGATCCAGAGAAAACAGCTTAATGTTGCAGTGTGATTGAGGTGATGGCAATGTCTCCTTTACCGCTGACTTAAAAAAATTCTTAAATGCCTGAGATACACCAAAATAACATGGTTTAACAGCATTCTCACTTCGAAGCAATCGCTTTATCACGCTTAAAAAAACATGCTTAATTTAAACGTCATTGATAGATCCGCAGTAGTGCAGTGACTAAGACAATTTCTTCCCACCCGAACATGCTGGATTTGAATCTGCGATCAGGTCTTTTTTTCTTGCTTTTTTTTTTTTTTACCTGAAGCTTTATAACAAATACAGAACACATTTTAACGATTACTTTTTTTTTTTTCTAAGTGTATCACAAGTGAGTCTTGAAGCCTTGCCTCTCTTTTTTGTTATTTGTTTAACATGTTTTTCCTCCTTCACTTCTGTGTCTCTCATATCCTGTAAAGCATTTCACTTAGAGGTATTGGTCTTGGGGTTTTATAAACTTTAAGAAGACTTGTGCATTTGTGAAATGAGTGGACAGGCATTTATTATCTGTATAACGTTGCATATTTAGAATGTGCTTGCACATGGAAAGGAGAGAGGGGAAGATTGTGCTGTCAGTGGTTAGGATAAAAGAAAAGGATTGTTATGATTTCACATCTATAGATTATAATAATTGAAGGTCACAGAAAATTGTTTATTTAGCTTCATAATTTCAGTTTATCATCCTCGTGAAATATTACTTGTCAGAATTTTACAGTAAGCGTGTGTGTTGTTTTTCTCCACCCCATATCAGTTTACGTTAAGTGCAATACATTTATGTATGTTTCTGGTTCATTTGTGCAAGATTGCAATGATTTGTGTGAGTGCAAATTTGATGATGCTGACATTTTTCCTGACTCTGTGTGTGTGTGTGTGTGTGTGTGTGTGTGTGTGTGTGTACTCTATCCCTCAGGCAGCCATGGCACCATTTGTTAGTTATGAAAGTGATGAGGACACACTGTGGACACTGGTGATGACGTCACCTGATGGTCATCTGCAGGACAACGACAGAGAGTGCCTCCACTGGATGGTGTCAGTATTCATTTCCTTTAGACACTGCAGCTACAGCAACTCATACCAGCTGTACAGCAGTAGTCGTAGTAATGAAAGATATGCAAGAAACATATGTATGTGAAAAATGACTGACTGAATGAAACTAGATGTTATTTTTAGCTTGATTTTCATTACTACAGTAAGCATGGTTGTTCTCGTTATCAGTTACCATCACTCTGATTATTGCCATCTTCCAGTAACAATAACAGCAAATATAAACAAGCTAATGAATAAGAGAAATAACAAAGAATCAGAAATGATGATTGTGGTTTTGATATTTTGGAAATGTATTCTCAAGAACAACGAGCATACACTGATACACAGTATTAAAATTTGCCCGTAAAGTAATAAAATCTTTTCATTACACATACTTAACTGTGACCCACTAGTGCAGACTCCAGCAGGGGTCTGACATTCCTGTCCTGTGCAAACTACTATCCTTCTATGCAGAGAAAACGAAAGTAGCTACGGCCGATAACCTTTTTTTAAAATCCTATTTCATTTACACAGGATGAGTCAAGTTCATACTGGCAGAATGGGAATGTGGGCATTCCACCGTCACGCCCATCGTACCAGTTTATCTCCATAAACTAAGCAGTATGTTTCATTCAGGTTGCATTTTACTTTGGCTGTTGCCAGTTTTGATTTCTTCAACATGTTTTTTTGTTTTGCAGCACCAATATACGAGGCTGTGATGTCCAAGGGGGAGAAACTGTGTGTGAATACCTGCAGCCGTTCCCTGTAAGAGGTGCTGGCTGTCTCCGCTACGCCTTCATCCTTTTCCAGCAGCAGAAACCCTTGGATTTGTCTGATTGTTACCCGATCTCAGACAGGTGGGGGAGGATTTTAATGAAATGTAGGACAGTCAGCTGTATCCCACTTTGACCAATCTCAGACAGATAGGGCAAGGATTTGATGGAATGTATGATTGTCACTCATATCCAGCTATGATCATCAGAACAGCAGAGGAGGCTGTCCCGATTACCTAGGCTAAAACTTGATAATAGTGGAGAGTGCCTTGCCTAAATTACATCCCCACTTTCTCAGCTAAGAGAGGTTGGGTTTTTTTTTCGGTTTTTTTTTTTTGTTGGTGTTTTTTTTTTTGCACAGTTGGTGTTTCAATGTAGATGTTCATATTTGATGTCATTGGATGGTGAAGCCAGAGTCATGGTTTGTTATGCTGTGTTCATAATTGTGGGTGCAGTCCAGGTGTATGTACCTGTTGTGACAGATCACCATGGCTTCACTATATCTTCTGTCAGTGTTCAGATATGTATGATAGTCAGTCATGTTCAACTTGACCATCAGAACAGTAGAGGAGGCAACTGCTGTCCCAACTATCTGGGCTAGAATGTGATTACAGGGGAGAGTGTCTTGCCCAAGTTACATCCCCACTCTCTCGGCCAACAGGGTTTTAGGACAGTCAGCGTTGGGGGTGGTACCCAAAGGCCAACTAGCCCCCAAAGGCTGCAGCACTAAGAGCCAGTGCAATTTTGCCTCCTTGTCATAGTCCTTCACAAAAGACTAAGCTGTAAATGATTTCCCATTGTAATAAAGAAACCATTGATAATACAGCTCTCACTCTGCTATTGGCCCAAGTGTAAATTTATGTCAATCTGTGATATAAGCAGATTATTGCTAAATGGTCATCATCATCACTGCATTGGAATTGTGTCATCATTACCATTATCTATCATCATTTTCATACTGTTTTGTCTGTTTTCGTTCCCTCACCCTCTACCTAGTAACATGAACTTGGTCACAGTGCACCATTTGATATGTTTATCTTGTGTTGAAATTTCTCTTGCAGTAATTCCTTGAGCGAGCGGACGTTTAGCACAGCAGAGTTTTATCGGAAACATCGGGAGGACATCACTCCGGCCAGCCTCTGTTTCTTCCAGAGCCGATGGGATGTATCGGTCTCCTCTGTCTTCCAGAATGTACTGAGTGAGTCTTTGTATAGGTGCTGCGCTGAAAAAGAACCCATGGCAACAAGAGTGTTGTCCTCTGCCAAAATTCTGTAGAGGAAATCCACTCAGATAGGTACACAAATATATATTCATGCACTCAAAGCCTAAGTGCTTTGGGTTATGCTGCTGGTCAGGCATCTGCCCAGTAGATGTGGTGTTGCATATATGGATTTGTCTAAACGCAGTGATGCATACTTGAGAAACTGAAAGCTGGGCTGGATTGGGGGTTGTGAAATGGTGCCACAGTCTGAAGTGCTGTTGGTAGAGATCAGGCATCTGTTTCCCGTACCTCCCCCGTTTTTGGGGTTTTTTTTTCAGCAGATGTGGTGTGGTGTAGTGTATATTTGATCTGTGGATCAGTTCTCACAGTGTGTTGTCCAGTCAGATGTTTGTAAGTTTCTGTAATGGTCAGAGATTCACTGAATGAAATCACCAGTCACGGTTGAATTTTAGGGCATGTGACTGATTTAAAACTAATCACAACACAGAAATCAGCCATTTGCATTCTGAGAAAAATTGGCTGTTCTTGGTGTTGGGATCATACTTAGATATTTATGATAATAGATTCAGTAGTTGTTGTGTTTTTTGTGTGTTTTTTTTATAAAAAGCGCTTTCAGATATCTAAAAGCACTTTACAGTAATGCATCAGTCGGACACAAACCATGCATGAACATGCACACAAACACAACGCACATGCACAGACACTTGCTTACAAACATGTGCATGTATGGAAGAAATAGATGTGGGTTCAAAGAACACAGAGTATGAGGTGCTCCTTTTTTTTTTCTCCAGAAATGAAAGAACCATCATATGAGTTCATTCCACCACCAGACTACCATCAAGAAGAGCGGCATTGTCCTCAGTTAGATTCTATAGAATGGTAAGTGTTTAAAATAAATAAATAATTAATTAATTAATTAATTATTTTTAAATATATATATATACATGTATGCAAAGTGTAGTTGAGAGATAGATGCTGAAGAGACTTTATCAGAAATGTCAGTAATGATGAAAAGACTGCCATTGTTTGGACATTCTGCATTCTTGGTGTAGAAACAAAATAGATAATGTGTGATACCAAATGTTCTTTGTGAAGAAACAAAATTAGGTTCTGTATGATACGAAATAAGCTGTGAAAAGTGCTCGCAAGTGACTACAAATGTTTGTGAGTACAGATGTCATCTACCTGACTAGGCATTGATGTACATGGGACATTGTGTGGTATCTGACTAGAGGATGGGACAGACGCTGTTTGGAGGTAGTAAAATAGCGTGTGAATTCTGGAGGGGTAGACAGACGTTTCAGTGCAAAAGAGCAGTGATGTATTCAGTTTGGGAGACTTTCCTGTCCCATATTAGTTATAATAATAATAATAATAATGGTACTTATATAGCACTGAATCTTGTGCATAGACAAATCTAAGCACTTTTGCACCAGTCATTCTCACGCACGCATAACTCTAAAACTGGAGAAACTAAAGACAAGGAAAAGGCAGGGAAGGGAGGCTATTTTGGGAAGAGGTGGGTTTTAAAGCCAGACTTGAAAGAGCTGAGTGTGGAGACTTGACGAAGTGAAAGAGGAAGTTCATTCCAATTGCAAGGTCCAGAGACAGAGAAAGAACGGCGGCCAACAGTTGAGAGTTTGAATCTGGGTATGCGTAAGTGGAGTGGATCCAAAGTTGATCGTAGTGAGCGAGATGGAGTGTAGAGGTGAAGGCATCCACAGAGATAGGAAGGGGCTGATTTGTGAATACATTTGTAGCATAGAGTGCTGATCTTGTACTTTATTCGGTGTGAGACAGGGAGCCAGTGGAGATGTTGCAAAAGAGGAGTGATGTGCTCAGATCTTTTCTTTCTGAGGACGAGTCGGGCAGCAGAATTTTGTATGTGCTGAAGGAACTGAACGGATGAAGCAGGCAAACCAGACAATAGAGAGTTACAGTAGTCAAGGCGAGAGAGAATGAGAGAAACGACAAGTCTAGATGTTGCGTCAATGGACAGATAGTTACGTGGTATTTGAGGAAAGTATGTGGGTCAAACTATCCGGAACAATGAAAGAAACCTTTCTGGTATCTTTGTAATGTATGTGCGTATGTGAATTGCTTAATAGCATCTTTTCATCATGTTTTGGCATTTGCTTTTATTCGGACATTAAAGTAGAAGTCAAATTAATAAAAAAAACCAAAAAAAACATCAGATTGGAAATCTGTGAATGTATGAATATTTGTCATAGATGCACAAGCTGGAATATCTGCCGGTGAAAACGTCAGGACCATTTTCATAATTAAATACAGTAGTCACAATAACCTTACAATAATTCAAATTGCATCTGCAAGGAATTTGTCCAGCAGATTGCATGATAAGTGGACATTATCTCCCTTTAATCACTGTCAGTTACAATGCCAAGACTATAAGGGTAAACAGATGACCTGAAATGAGTGAGTAAAAAAAATGAAAAAGAGAGAAACTAAGTTGACAGATATTCATTTTTTGACTAGTTACATGATGGTACACACCATCCAATTATCCACGATGGCGTCATCCAAAAACAAAGTGACTTGTTGATGACTACAGTGTATATAATGGGAGATAAATCTGTACGCAGAATTTGACAATGATTCGATGAATTATCTCCCGTCAGTATCCTCTTCCCATTGATTTTTTTTTTTTACACACTTTCTCTGTCTGTCTCTCTCTGTCTCTCTCTCTCTCTCTTACACACACACATTTACACACAGAGGTCCTTTACAGAGTACTCAACCTCGATCTGTGTCTCATCTTCACTTTGATCATCAAACTTACACATTCAGTAGCGTTGTGCATGTCACTGATTTCAGGTACTTGGACTGCTATTTTGGAGAGGAGGCTACACTAGAGGACTGGTACACAGAGGAACTGGAGACTCATGAAAACCCATCTGCCCACCCTGCTGAGGAATCCAAGTCCCCCAACGTTGCATCAGCAGCGGATCCAGTGCCATCATGGGTGAAACTGCGCTTGAAGGATTTACGTTCTCATGAACATCAGTGGAAAGACTTGTAACCTTGGACTTTGCGGTTGTTTGTGTGTGTGTTTGGTGTGTGTGTGTGTGTGTGTGTGTGTGTGTGTGTGTGTGTGTGTGTATATATATAATATATATATATATATATATATATATATATATATATGTATAGTGTGTGTGTGTAGTGTGTATGTGTGTGTGTGTATGTGTGTGTGTGTTTGTTATGTATGTGTGTGTGTGTTTATGTGTGTGTATAGTGTGTGTGAATGTGTGTGTAAATTTGTGTGGTCTGCGACTTCTTGCATGGAATAAACAGAAATGAATATCTCTGTGAGACTTTTCTAGGGAACTCAAGGTAAAGATTTTACTACACTTTTCATGGGGTTTACGTATGTGTGTGTTAAGAAAAAGTTTATATGGCGCTGTTTGTTCATGAAGTGTGTTCATGTGTGGTTTTGTTAAGGTGTGCATGAATGTGCACAGCTGTGCGTCTGTATGTGCGTGGGTTGAGGAGATTGTCATTATGAATGATTGTGTCTTGATAAATGGAATGTTGTTGCGTATTTTGAAATGCTATTTCACTGCAGTGTGTGTGTCTGTCTGTGTAAGAGAGCGAGAGAGAGAGAGAGCATGTATGATTTTCTTGCAAATGTAATCATGAGATGGTGCTCCATGAGGTTTTGTAATGAAATACTACAAGTTGGTAGTGAGATATTGCAAGTGAATATGTGTGTGTGTGTGTGTGTGTGCACTATGTATATAATTTCTTGTATGTGTATGTTTTGTGGAGAAAAATCTTTCTTCAGTATTAATGGCATCAGCGTTTGTTGCTCACTTGTCTTTTTTTGTTGTTGGTGGTGGTGAGGTCTCAATTTTCCATTAGAGTGTTTATTTTGTCTTGGGTTGTTTTTTTTTCATGTGAACATATAAATGTTTGTATTGTGTCAAACATGTGTTGTTCAGTATCTTCCAAATCTAGTGACATTTATGTCAGGCGTTATTCATACACTCATGATGGTTGCAGTGTTGTGAAGAAGTGTGATAATGACTTGGATTATGATGTAAGATACAAATGGATACATATGTATATCTAAAAGTTATTTGGTTGTCTGAATTCCATTTGTGTTGCATATCAGGTAGCAAGCCGCAGAACACAACCTGTTGAGACAATGTGTGTGTGTGTGTGTGTGTTCTGTTGGAAATTATGTTCATATAATGATATATGTTCATGTGTGCACATAAGTGTGTGTGCGTGTGTGTGTGGGAGCGCGCGTGCGTGCGTATGTGTGTGTATGTGTGTGTGTGTGTGTCTGCATCAAGTGTTTGAGTGTAAGAGAGTGCATGAGATACATGTGTGTACCAGTAAGCCAGTGTATGTTTGTATTTGTGATAATGTTTATGTGTGTGTGTGAACATATGTACATTAAAACTGCATCATCTTCCTGTTGGAAATGTTCTGCTTAAAATCCCTCAGGACAAACCAACCAAGTCAAAGTGTCAGTCAGGGTGTTCATATTTGTCTTGCATTAAAATAAAAGATTTTTTTTTAATTTATATTTATTTACTTATGAGCTCATAAGTATTTATTTATTGGTGTTAATGTTATGAATTATCTATTTTATTTTAAAAAAAACATCTAATATATTTTTTCCAATATCTATTGACTATTTTTTTGTCAGCAAAAACACATATTGTACCTTCTGCTTTCTTTGCAGCGAGAGAATAAAATTGGACTTTTTTTTATTTGCAGTCTAGCCAAAGCAATGTCTGAATTGTGTGTTTATGAGTTTGACAGGGAATGGGTGATTTTTGCATGTCTGTGCGTGTGTGTGATACTGTCTCTTTTCTCATCTCTTTCAGATGCAGATCTAAAAATCCCTCACTAGGCATGGGTATGTGCTTGTTTGCTCATGCACACACATCATAAAGGGTATGCTTGAAGTTTAGTGTGTGTGAGGTGGGCATGCTACACACACACACACACACACACACACACACACACACAAACACATAAAAACTGGCACACATGCACACACATAAACACATGCACACACATAAATGCACACATGCACATACACAAACACTTGCAGAGACATCTGAAATGAAGAATCCAAACTTGCAAATGTGCACACGTAATGTTTATATGTAGTTATATTTCAGTACAATTTTTAATGACATTTGCAAATTGATCTGCATATTATTTGCTGCTATCTCTCGTCTCCTATGTTGTTCAAGGAGTAGCCACTTAACACTGTCATTGCTGTATTTGTTATTATGGTCATAGTTACCATAGTTAACACCATGTAAGAATATTTGAATTTCCAATCACCTGTAAATCTTTTTTTTTTCTTTTTCAGATTATCATCATTAATAATAAAGTGATTGTTACTATTGTTTGCATCATCATCATCATCATCATCAACTGATTTCTGTAGAAATATTCATTTGACATTCAGTGAAGGTTTAACCTTGACATGAAGTCAGACAAAGCTCAATATTGATCTCATGTTCATCCAACTCATGTATGTTCTTTTTATGCCTGACTGCATTTTGAAACCCCCTGAAGCAGAACAAACACGGCAGTGAGTGAATGCAGCAGTGATGGCCTAGAGGTAACACGTCCGCCCAGGATGTGAGAGAATCTGAGCGCACTGGTTCAAATCACACCGGCAGTCACGAGTATTTTCTCCCCCTCCACTAGACCTTAAGTGGTGGTCTGGACACAAGTCATTTGGATGAGACGGTAAACCGAGGTCCCGTGTGCAGCATGCACTTAAGCATACGTAAAAGAACCCACGGCAACAAAAGGGTTGCCCCCGGCCAAATTCTGTTGAAAAGTCCACTTGGATAAGAAGACAAATAAAATTGCAGGCAGGAAAAAAAAAAAAAAAAAAAATGGGTGGCGCTCTCAGTGTAGCGACGCGCTCTCCCTGGGGAGAACAGACCGAATTTCACACACAGAAATCTGTTGTGACAAAAAGAGAGATACAAAACAAAACAAAAAACAAACAAACAAAAAATCAACACACAAGGATAGATTGCAGGGGGATTCCCCTCTGCTTGATGCTGGGGTATAGCGAGATGGTAGTAGAGCGAGTGTGAATCGTCGCACTGTTGTGGTTGAGTGAGTTACAGTCAGTCACTGTGTGGCGAATGGATCGAGTTTTGCTGTGTCACTTGTTGGTGTGCTCTTTCTGTTCTCCTCTCCCTCTCTCCGGCCACGCTCCATCCCCACCAACCGCTCCGCCATCTCTCTCTCTCTCTGTCTCTCTCTCTGTCTCTCTCTCCTATCCCTCACTCCCCACCACTCCTATGTCTTGTTGTACAGCCCTAAACTCTCTCTCTCTCTCTCTCTCTCTCTCTCTCTCTCTCTCTCTGTCTCTTATCCCTTCCTCACCACCACACCTCTAAGTCTGTGTGAGTGCACTTATGTCTTGTTGTACAGCCCTAAACTCTCTCTCTCTCTCTCTCTCTCTCTCTCTCTCTCTCTCTCTCTCTCTGTGTCTCTTATCCCTCCCTCCCCACCACACCTCTAAGTCTCTGTGTGTGCACTTATGTATTGTTGTACAGCCCTAAACTCTCTCTCTCTCTCTCTCTCTCTCTCTCTCTGTGTGTCTCTTATCCCTCCCTCCCCACCACACCTCTAAGTCTCTGTGTGTGCACTTACGTCTTGTACAGCCCAAAACTCTCTCTCTCTCTCTCTCTGTCTCTCTCTCTCTCTCTCTCTGTCTCTCTCTCTCTCCTGTCCCTCCCTCCCCACCACTCCTCTGTGTCTGTGTGTGTGAACTTGTGTCTTGTTGTACAGACCTAAACTCTCTGTCTGTCTGTCTCTCAACAGTTTTTGGTTGATCTGAATTGTCTGTTTACTGTGTCATGTGTCATTTCCTCATTATCATTTATCAATGAATCCCCCTTCAGTAAGGGGCTCTGGCCTTATCTGAATGAATAAAACATTCGTTCGTTCGTTCGTTCGTTCTCTCTCTGTCTTTGTCTTTGTCTCTCTCTCTCTCTCTCTCTCTCTCTCTCTCTGTGTGTGTGTGTGTGGAGGGTTGGATGAAGAAAAAAACAAACAAACCAGAAGCGTTGTTTGCAACATACTCAATCACCCCCTCAAACTTCAAGTTATTCTCCCTCTCTCTTCCTCCCTCCCCCCACCCCCCCACACCCCATCCTCATCCCTCCCCCTTCCCTTTGTCTCCTCCCCACTCCCACCCACCACCCCACCCTCCCCTCTACCCATTTCCATTTCCGTTATCAATCCCGGTTTGTCAACGTACGTCTGAGCCCCCAAGGCGGGAACACACTGTTGTTGGATGTCGCAATTATGGTCCGGGGGAATCCCCTACACACACGCACATACACACACAGGCGGATGAACGACTTTCTGCTATCTATAGCTAGCTGTACCATGTGATGGTGGTGGTGGTGGTGGTGGTCGGGATCGAGGACATGAGGTCGCCCGAAAGTTATGTTTACGTTGTGTGAAAGTTGTGTGTCCTAAAACTGTCGCCCTGTCCTTAATATCTTTCCTTAAGTGAGCGTCCTGACTTGCACGACTGAGATGTCTTTGTCCGTAATTGTAGTCTGCTTTTTTTGTTTGTTTGTTTTTGTTTTTTTTGGGGTTTTTTTGGTTGTTGTTGTTGTTTTTTGTGGGGGTTTTTTGTTGTTGTTTTTAATTATTATATCGTTTGCGTCAACATCGTTACAGTGCAATTTTATGAAACTTAAAAAAAAGAGTTTTTATTGAGGGTGTGTGTGCGTGTGTGTGCGTGTGTGTATGTGTGTGTGTGTGTGTGTGTGTGGTTGGGGGGTGGGGTGGGGGTGGGGGGTCAGAGGACAACAGAGTACAGTTTTGTTTTTTGTGAAGGCAGAATAAAGAGTAGATTGACAGTGTTCTTTGTAACAGATCAAAGCAAGGCAAACAATGAAGGGCACGCGCGCACTCACACGCACGCACACACACACACACACACACGCACACACGCGCACACACACAAGCGATCAAACACACATACACACACACACACACACACACACACACACAAGCGAACAAACACACACACACATACACACATATATATAAGTCCATGTACCAACAAGAAAATACAACTTCCCCATGGTTGATTTTTGTTAAAAAGATACTCGAAATTATAGGCCTTGATCACATTTGGAAAAATCAATTCACATTCAGCGTACATAGACTGAAATACGTCGTGTATAAAAAATTAGAAAATGAATATATCAAATACTGGAAAGATAAAAGAGAAAAAACATTAAAGCTAAAATTTTACAATACGATTGTAGCACAGTACAAAACTGAAACCTATCTTTTAAATATATCAGATACAAAACACAGACAAGCTTTAACAAAACTCAGAATAAGCGCGCATGACCTAAAGATTGAGAAGGGTAGATATTTAAATATTCCACAAGAAGACAGATTGTGCAACAAGTGTAACATCCTAGAAGACGAAATCCATCTTCTTGATCATTGTATTAAATATAAAACCTTAAGGCAACAATTTTTAAAGGATATTCCAAATTCGAATAACACAGGACATATTCCCAGTCAGGTGATGCTAACAGATGATGAATATATACAAACAAGATTGGGAAAATTTGTTTATGAATGCTGCTGCAATTTACTGCATTAACTGATTGATTAATTGTGTGTTTTTCATTCGTTCATTCATTTACCATTGCACTTGTGTCTTATAAACCTTACGGTTTCATGACAATAAAATATATTCTGTTCTATTCTATTCTATTCTATTCTATTCACACACACACACAACACACACACACACACCGCACTGAAATCCTTCAAACATTTTTTGTTATTGTTTTGTCCTTCTCTATTTCTTCTTCTTCTTCTTCTTCTTCTTCTTCTTCTTCTTCTTCTGCTTTGTCTCCCACTTCAATCAATAACTAAAAATGATATGTTGACAAGATAGAACTTAAGATCGGAAGGCCGTAAATGAAAGCATGGGCCTCAGTCAGAAGGCAAACAAACAAAGAAATGAATGGTTAAGCAGATAAAAACAGATATCTAAGCATATATATATATATATATATATTTTTTTTTTTGATTAATCACTGAACCAGAGCGGGGGGATACAAGCATTAACAGATGAATAAAGCACACAACAACAAAAGCAGCAACAACAACAACACCATCATTATCATCAAC
>NC_134901.1:34875471-34880471 GCF_041734735.1 Babylonia areolata | reverse complement strand
AGAATTGTGGTATTCTTTGTCAGCATTCACCTCTTCAGTATAAGAGCCTTCCACTTGCAATATTTTGATGATGGTAATTGGGGTGAAACGCTGTTAACGTCGTCTCTTTCGCCGTTCGTATGGAGAGAGTTAAAGTGTATCATATGATTTTTGCTGTCGATTGGTTGATTTATCTTGATGTTCTGATGGAACTCGACCCGTTAACGATGCATTGAACCTGGTGAAAATGGTCTTTCCTTTGCACTTCGTCATCATTACGAAAATGTTTCTTGCAATGGGTTACAACGTCTTAAGTAGAGTGAGTGAGGTGTGGCAGATTGTGGTGGAAACGACATGCTACCTGTAAAGAAAGACACTTGATCGATCACGTTTCTCTTTAAAAAAAACAAACTTTTTATATTGTATTAAAAAAAAAACCCAAAAAACAATCACTTGCGTCACATTGCTGCCTGTAGCAGTTGTCACTTTCGGATCAAGTATAATAGGCGTACATCGAAAAATGGTGGGTTTTTTTGTTGTTGTTGTAACAAATCAATAACCTGGCATACGCTGGTTACGCCCCACGGTAGGTATATAGGCTAGGTCTAACTGGAACTGGCATGATATGTGATCTCTGCAAGACAGCGAAGATCTGGTCACGTGTTTCAGCATTGATCCAGACTGTTTGAAGATACCAACACTTTGCCTATCCATCTATCTATCTATCTATCAATATATCTATCTGTCTGTCTATCTATCTATCTATCTATTCGTCTTGAGAAAAACACACAATGTTATTTACAAAAAACCCCAAAAAAAACCCAACAAAAACAAACAATTTGATTGAGATAAATAAATAAACTAAAGAAAGGTGAATAAACTAGGTCATCACTGATTATCAAATATTCCCAAAGAACAAATGATTCTGTGACAATGGCAAACAAATATAGAGGCTAGCAGCACAATATAAGTAACTCATTACAGTAATTTATATATAGGATTAATGAGACAGATAAATGAATCAATAAATGACTAGCCAGGATTCTGATGAATAGATAAGAAAGAAAGAAAGAAAGAAACACATGAGTACATAAATAGACAAATAAATACACAAATAAATGATAATAAATAAACAAAACGAACAAATGAATAATGGGTAAAACAAACTGACTTACAGATAAGCAGACAAACTATCCTATCCAACATCGTCAGCCATCCGTCAGTCGTTGGCCGTCAATGACAGGTCAGTAAGGACAATATGAGATCATTGGATTAATAAATATGTAAAGTATTGTGGTAATCTCTCTCTCTCTCTCTCTCTCTCTCTCTGCGTGTGTGTGTGTGTGTGTGTGTGTGTGTGTGTGTGTGTGTGTGTGTGTGTGCCTCCCTAAACGCAGATATACTGTCAAAGTGATATTGGTCAAGCACGGTACATTCATTATAGCGTTCTATATCAATCTTTAGATTAGACGTTTATCCTGCTACTGTTTCTGTCTGTCCCGGTTGCTTGGAGTCTGTGAGTATCTGTTGATTGTCTGCCTTATCTGTGTGTGCGCTTGTCTCCACGTGTCGCCCTCGCTGTACTCTACGCTTCCTTTCATAGTGATATCCCAGCGTTAACCAGGCTTGACAGATACAAAAACTTGCAGTGTAATGAAATCTTAGCAACACACCCACAGACGCATCCATGAAGTGGATGATACTCCACTGTGTGGCCCCAGTCTTCCCATTTAAATTCAAACCCACAGCACGCTCAACTTGAAGTAGGAGCCGGCCGCAGACCGAAAAAAAAAAAAAAAAAAAAAAAACCCCACTGCCGCTGGGAATCGAACCCGCGCCCTCCCAGCCGTCAGTCCATGACGCTAACCACTTCGCCACGGCGGAGGGTTCGTGTTTCGTTTTTTACCCACGTCACTCTCTGCTCCCGCGTTCCCCACTTCCACCCGCCTTTCTCTCCCTGTTCCCTCCCCATTGAAACGTGTAGTACTGGTTGAGGGTGAATGCGTGCGATTCGAATGTAAAATAAAAGGTGGATATGCTATTTTGCCATTCATCATGTCTGCGGCCGGCTTTCGGGATTCATAGCTAGAGTAGTAAGCTGCGTTTTGTTTTGTTTTTATGGATGCGTGGTTCACACAACACTGTTCTTCTTTTACGATATAATCATATATCTGCCATTTCTTATGGGTAAAATTGCATTTTGAATGCACTATCGGACAGCAAGCTGTACACGGGTTGAATATCGTAAAGGTCCAGGTTTATTTCTCTATTTTTGCTTTAAAAAAAGGTATGTAATTTGGAGAGTGCACAAAAATCACACCTTCTTAGAACGTATGCACTGGTCACACGTTCGCATGACAGAACCTGAACGCATACACCTACCACACACACACACACACACACACACACACACACACACACACACACACACACACAAGTTCGAGCCAGTTTACGCTTCCAAAGTAATTTGACTCATGCAGTGAAATTTATCTACTGTAAATAACCATTCGCAGCTTCACGAATAAAGGGAGTGACACTCCATGCAAGGTAAGCGTTCGTCAAAATTGGTGCGATTTGCTACACCAGAACTGAAGACCTTCTCCCCATTCTAGTATCTGTGTGTGTGTGTGTGTGTGTGTGTGTGTGTGTGTCTGTGTGTGTGATTCTATTACTCTGTCTCTTTCAGTCTCAGTCTCAGTGATTTAAGTCGTTCATCTGTCTATCTGTCTTTTCAATGTATCTTTTTTCTGGACTAATGTACTGAATTTAACTTCGCCGGGACGTTTTCCCGCACTGAAAAATCCAGCCTGTTATTTAGTTCGATGGTTAGGTAATTATTTATTTATTTATTTATTCATTTATTTTACAGTCAATTCAAATTCTGCAAATATTGAGTGCCTTCACTCATATGATTCGCTTCGCATTTTTATTGAAGCTCAAGGACATGGACTATAAACTTTACACGGGGGTGGGATTTGTGTGTGTGTGTGTGTGTGTGTGTGTGTGTGTGTGTGTGTGTGTGTGTGTGTGTGTGTGTGTGTGTGAGAGAGGAGGGTGTGTGTTTGTGTGTTTATGTGGTAAAGACACGAGATGAAAAAGGAGTTGAAGCTCTTTACTAATGTACAGCTCCATTTTAGGACAGACGACTCTCAAAACGCGGCATGTCACAAGATTTTTTTTTTTTTTTTTCACAGTGAAAAGATCACATTTTGCTAGCCGCTTTCGTGAATAAAACCGTAAAACTTTGACCGAGAGAGCGGTTCAGGGAGCCGGGAGCAAACTCGTCGACGCGTCGATCACAATGGTGTGAGAAGGCCTTTAAAGATCATCGTCGGACAGACGTACAGCGCCCCACACCTGTGCAGTCATGACTGACGTTCCGCATGCTGGTTTTATTTACCGAACACGATCACAGTTCGCATGTACGCTTTTTGCAGGAGGTCGCGAACTCCGAACTCCATACACAAACAAGTCCGTGTCAAGCGCTTTAGAATTTGTGGGAAAATTGATATGAGCTCCGTTCATCCGTTACACGGTCACAGACAAAAGCTGGAATCATGTGTTTTTTGCAGTCGAAGATCTAGAAAGCTTATGGGCGTAGCTTAACAAACAAAAGAAAACAAAAAAACAAAAACAAAACAAAACAAAACAAAACAAAAAAAACCGTTATATATACTGACCTCTAGTTA
This sequence comes from Babylonia areolata, assembly GCF_041734735.1. Taxonomy (NCBI): domain Eukaryota; kingdom Metazoa; phylum Mollusca; class Gastropoda; order Neogastropoda; family Buccinidae; genus Babylonia; species Babylonia areolata. Next base: position 34,876,803 of record NC_134901.1, on the reverse strand, counting down.
TTGCGTTTAAATCGCCTGCAGTATTCGTGGTTGGCAAAAAAGGAAAACATGTGTTAGTTTTCTCTTTTCACACACACACACGCGCGCGCGCACGCACGCACGCATAATACACACACACACACACAAGCGCGCGCGCACACACACACATGCCAGGAAAAAATAGATCATCTCTCAAATGTGTATGCATTGATGGAACTATTTTAAAACCAAATATGTTGGACACGTCACTTGTATATGTGAATGTGGTTGTCTTGTAACAACTGACCACATATCAGCTTGCCACATATTGCAATATCTCCTTCCTCCCCTGTCATCTGCTCCGGTGTCTAAAGAATTTAGCAAACTATTGCTGATTTATTCATTTTTCAAGGCTGTGCTGAAATGTCCAATAGTTTCGGTGTTAATGATATACATATATTTTTAAAGTAATGTTGTTTATTCCAGGGATGATATATTTTAATCATTACGTTTCTTACATTTAAACAATTTCTTCTTGCGGTTTGGCTAGTTAACGAGGTATTGTTTTTGTCGTTGTTGTTGGTTTGTTTTTTTTTTTTTTGTTTTTTTTTGTTTTTTTTTTTTTTTTTTTTGTTTTCGGGGGATGGGGCTGGGGTTGTCTGGTCTATTACATTTTAAGGATAGACGTTAAATCTAATTGAAAAAAAGCACACATTCTCTTAAAGACTTTGTCTTTCCCGCCCTCACACACACACACACACACACACACACACACACACACACACACTCGAGAGAATATCGAATGATGCTTTGAATGTTAACGTAACGTGCACATGGCATGTCTGACCTTCTTCCAACAATACTCTCCCCTTTTAAAAGATATGGTCCATTTCTGTTCTAAAAGAACTATAAGCCTTTTTATCATTTGAAAAAGCCACCTGACCTTTGACCCAAGGTTTTCATTCTCATCATTTTTAGCATTTCCATCGTCATTAGTTTCATAAGAAATTATTGTCATTATAAGAGTCATTGAATAATGATCCGGTTGATTCGATATTTAGTTAAATAATGAGTAGTATATTTTCCGAATATTTATTGTCATTTATCGATGTGAAAGAATACAAATCAGGCGCACTCATTTTATAACTCGAATGGACTGGACATGAAAGATGAAATGCGCGCATTTTCCCCTTTCGTGTACCCCACCCATCCCCCTACACATCCCTCTGTACAGTATGATTAGAATTATGGTTATTGTGATGCTTCTTCTTCTTCTTATTGTTATCATTATTGTTGTTATCATTTTATTATCATCATCATTAGTAGTAGTAGTAGTATTGTAACCCTATGATCAGCTATTCAACACAAGTAAAG
>NC_134901.1:34855471-34870471 GCF_041734735.1 Babylonia areolata | reverse complement strand
AATGTGAAAAAAAAGGCAAAAAACATTTTTGTCTTGAATGTGGCATCATCATTCTTTGAAATACTAGTCCTTGTCACTATCGTCGGTATCACTATCATCAACATCGTCATCGTTCTTTATAACACTGTTCCTCCTCATCGTCCGTGGCGTCCCCCCCCACCACCACCACCATCCCCGTCACAACCACGCTTTGATTAACCATCACCAAACACCACCACCATCATTACCATCATCATCATCATCATCACTGCCATCATCATCATCACCATCACCATCACCACCATCATCATCATCATCATCATCACCATCACCACCACCATCATTACCATCATCATCATCATCATCATCACTGCCATCATCATCATCATCACCATCACCATCACCACCATCATCATCATCATCATCACCATCACCACCACCATCATTACCATCATCATCATCATCACCATCATCACTGCCATCATCATCATCACCATCACCATCACCACCACCATCATTACCATCATCATCATCATCACCATCATCACCACCATCCACTGCCATCATCATCATCACCATCACCATCATCACCACCACCATCATTACCATCATCATCATCACCATCACCATCACCACCACCATCATTACCATCATCATCACCATCACCACCACCATCATCACCATCACCATCATCATCATCACCATCACCATCACCACTACCATCACCATCATCATCATCATCATCACCATAATCACTGCCATCAATATTGGAAGTACCCCCACGAGCAGCCGGCATCTTGGTTCCGTTTGTTGACCTCGCTGTCTCCTGCCCTGCTTGGAAGCCACGGCGAGTGATCGATGGAGTACTTCACTGGGGATGATCGATACACGAGCACCGTAACTGATGATGATCGATTTGGACGTCCCTTGACCTCTCCAGTGGCCAGTCAGTGCTGTGCCCGTTTGCATGGTGCTGGAGAGTGTGGCGGTACCACGCGTGCTTGTAGTTTTCCTCGTAGACTAGAAATGAGTGTGTGGAGGAGGGGGGTAGAGGAGGTGCAGGGTAATGTGTGTGTGTGTGTGTGTGTGTGTGTGTTGGAGCTCATGTACGTTTATATGTATTTGACTGTGCTTTCATATCTGTGAAACTGCATGTTCGGTGCATATCTGTTATGCATGTGTGGGTGTATATGTGAATGTGTGTGTCTTCATGTTTTACATCTATTTGCTTATTTATCATCATTGTTGTTTTATTGTTTGTTTGTTTTTTTGTGTTTTTTTTACATTATAGTTATTATTTATTTATTTATTTGTGTAAGCTTATCTATTATTTATTCACCTTTTTTTCTCCTCAAGGCCTGACTAAGCGCGTTGGGTTACGCTGCTAGTCAGGCATCTGTGTTGGCAGATGTGGTGTAGCGTATATGGATTTGTCCGAACGCAGTGACGCCTCCATGAGCTACTGAAACTGAAACTGAAACCTCGAGTGGGAAACTTGCCCGGAGCGGAGAGTGCATGTGGTGAAGTGCAGAGCACGGCCACTAATATTCCCTGTATCGAGATATTGAATGAATGAATGAATGGTCTGGATATTTTCATAGTGCCTGTCCTCGGTCGGAGACAAACACGGGGTCATTTACAGAACAGACTGCCTGACTAGGTAGAGCCGACTGACGGCTGCCATTTGGCGCTCATCATTTCGTTTCCTGTGTCATACAATCAGATTTCAGGCACGCAGACATACACACTCAGACAGACATGTAACATTTTACGTGTATGACTATTGTTGTTGTTGTTGTTTTAAAATTTACCCCGCCATGTAGGCAGCCATACTACGTTTTCGGGGGTGTGCATGCTGGATATTAGTGTCCATGCACAGAGCTAGAGAACGGGTGGTTACTTGTTGGGAAGCAATGGCCAACAGAAAGAATAGAATGGGAGAGTTTAACATTAGCGACGCGCTCGCTCCGATCATGACGCGCTAGCTGTTGATGTTAAGGCATGAATTATGATATATATATATAACACATGGAGGGGGGCGATCCGATGCTTTCGTCATCTCGTTTCGCATTGTCGTGCTTTGTTGAAGTTCCTGTGTACTGCAATGTTACGTTGCTACTAGGAGATTCTTCTCTCTCTCTCTCTCTCTCTCTCTCTCTCTCTCTCTCTCTCTCTCTCTCTCTCTGTGTCTCTCTCTCTCTGTTTTTCTTTTCTGATAATGTTTGGTTGTCTCACTGATGTCTTAGTTTGTCTGTGTGTGAGTAGTATATCATGCCTGACTTTTTTCTTTCTGTCTTTCTTTCTTTCTTTCTTTTTTTTTTCTATCTCCCCTTGTAACATTTGTTTCCCCGAGTGTGCGAGTGTGTATGTGATTCTGTTTGTGGTCGATGGATTATCCCCCCCTCCCCCCTGCCCCCCAACCCCCTTACCTTCCTTCTTTTAAAGTTTTTTTTTTTTGTTTGTCTTTTTTATTATTATTATTTTTTTTTTTTTAATAGTACTTAATTCTTTTTTTCCTTTTCTTCTACTTGATAATTGCGAATTTGTGCGTGTTTTTTGTTTTCTTGTTTTGTGTGTGTGTGTGTGTGTGTGTGTGTGTGTGTGTGTGTGTGTGTGTGTGTGTGTGTGTGTGTGTGTGTTCTTCTTTTTTCTCTCTTTGTCCAGGGCTGGGTGGAAAAAAAAACCATGTGTACTTGCTTATCTGATTACCGTGGTGAAATAAAATTTCGTTTCGTTTCGTTTCGTTTCGTTTTTTTCTCTCTCTCTCTTTCCCCCTAGGCCAGTCAGTCTGTTAGTTAGAAAGTTCCTTCAGTCAAACTTGCCCTTCTTTCCTGGTATCTGTCTGTTCTCTCTTCCCTCCTTCCTCCTCTCCCTCTTCCCTTCTTTCTTACTCCTCCCTTGCCACCATTCTTCCTTCCTCTCTTTCTTTCATCTTTCTTCAACCCATTCTCCTTTTCTTCTCTCTTCCCTCCTTCCTCCTCTCCCTCTTCCCTTCTTTCTTACTCCTCCCTTGCCACCATTCTTCCGTCCTGTCTTTCTTTCTTTCATTTTCTTTCTTCAACCCATTCTCCTTTTCTTCTCTCTTCCCTCCTTCCTCCTCTTCCCTTCTTTCTTACTCCTCCCTTGCCACCATTCTTCCGTCCTGTCTTTCTTTCTTTCATTTTCTTTCTTCAACCCATTCTCCTTTTCTTCTCTCTTCCCTCCTTCCTCCTCTCCCTCTTCCCTTCTTTCTTACTCCTCCCTTGCCACCATTCTTCCGTCCTGTCTTTCTTTCATCTTTCTTCAACCCATTCTCCTTTTCTTCTCTCTTCCCTCCTTTCTTTCCTTTCTTTCCTTCCTCTGTCTTTCCTTTCTTCCTTCACACTGTATCACAAGGCATTGTTTGAGGTGGGGTTTGGGGGCTGGGTGGCTGGGTTGATTTTCACCTTTGTTCATGAATCAGTAGAGTACCCAAGGGCAATGGGAGTTATCACTGTCCGATACAACGTCACGGGGCCTGCACTCCACAGCCTTCTCCCCTCCATAATTAGCATGCATGATTATCAGTGTTATGTATCTGGTTGGCTGCCTGTCCAGAACGGAGAGAACGAGCTGAATTGGAGTGTCGGTTCATTTGTATTTGTATTTGTATTTCTTTTTATCACAACAGATTTCTCTGTGTGAAATTCGGGCTGCTCTCCTCAGGGAGAGCGCGTCGCTATACTACAGCGCCACCCATTTTTCGGGTAATTTTTTTTCCTGCGTGCAGTTTTATTTGTTTTTCCTATCGAAGTGGATTTTTCTACAGAATTTTGCCAGGAACAACCTTTTTGTTGCCGTGGGTTCTTTTACGTGCGCTAAGTGCATGCTTCACACGGAACCTCGCTTTATCGTCTCATCCGAATGACTAGCGTCCAGACCACCACTCAAGGTCTAGTGGAGGGGGAGAAAATATCGGCGGCTGAGCCGTGATTCGAACCAGCGCGCTCAGATTCTGTCGCTTCCTAGGCGGACGCGTTATCTCTTGGCCATCACTGTGGCAGCTGTGGTCAGCGTCTCCATCTCGGCTGGACGTGGGTGGTTCGAGGCTGGTCGTTTGGATCGGTTGTTACCAAGCAACCACGCTATTTCCACTCTGTAACCTAGCAACCACGCCATTTCCATTCTGCATCTCGATGTGTTTTTGTCTGTCTGTCTGTCTGTCTGTTTCTCTGTCAGTTTCTGTTTCGTCTTTGTCTGTCTGTCTGCCTGTCTGTCTTTCCCTCTCTGTCTCTCTTTCTGTCTCACTGTCTGTCTGTCCCTCTTTTTTTCTCCCTCCATTATCTGTTCATAGGTCAGTAAGTATCCAGTCCCCAATGTAATGTCATGAATATATACATAAATAATGAGAAATAAACACTTTTTAAAAAGTATTTGTCAAAAACGCACCCAGTCAAAAAAAAAGAGAGAGAGAGAGAGAGAGAGAGAGAGAGAGAGAGAGAGAGGAAAGAAAGAAAGAAGAAAAGGAAAAAAAAAACAACAAAAAAAACACAAAAAAAACCAACACCAACCGCATAACAGTTCCAAAAGTAAACAAGAGCACTTTAAATCAAAGTGGACAATTCTACAAGAAAACATACTGTGCCATTGATTAATAAAAAAAATAAAAAGAAAGAAAAAAAGAACGGTATTAATTTCCAAACATATTTGTTAGCAAAACTCATACCATAAGCAAGAAAGCCACTTAATTTCAACGGACACCTTGTATATTGTAAAGGATACCACACACACAAAAAAAACTTCAATTCTTAAGGCATAACAAGTTGGGTGTTTTTTAAGTAAAAAAAAAAAAAAAATCAAAGCATATCAGACCAGAATCTTTAATTTCAAAACATAATCCACTGCTTTGATCGGTTTCCTTCAAAACACACACATTGGCTGTGGAGATTGTTAATACATTTAATTAGTTGTTTTGATAAGATTATTAATTCATTTGATTAGTTGTTTTGATATAATCCCCTGTATTTATTAATTCCTTGATGATAGCTGTTGCTACATGGATGAATCTCTTTGATTACCCCTTCCCCCCCTGCCCCCTCACCCCTCCCCCTTTTTTTTCATTCGTGCAATATCAGTATAAGTTGAACACACAGTAAACCAAACGTTTATTCCAAATATTGATAGGCTTAATTGAACGGGACATTTTGTGGTCAGATAGGCTTAATTGAACGGGGTATTTTATGGTCAGATAGGCTTAATTGAGCGGGATATTTTATTTTATGGTCAGATAGGCTTAATTGAGCGGGATATTTTATGTTATGGTCAGATAGGCTTAATTGAGCGGGATATTTTATGTTATGGTCAGATAGGCTTAATTGAGCGGGATATTTTATGTTATGGTCAGATAGGCTTAATTGAGCGGGATATTTTATGTTATGGTCAGATAGGCTTAATTGAGCGGGATATTTTATGGTCAGCAGGACACAGAAGCGCCGCAGCAAAGGAAGCGAAAAGTCGCTATTTGAAGTCTTCTGCAGAACTGAACGTGTAATTCTTCCCCTCGCTTACCCGTCCATCACTTAGGTCTTCGGGAGTACCGACAGTACTCGCAAGGTACTCAAGGTCATGTACGCTATTGAGCCTGGAATCCTCACTCTGTGTGTGTGTGTTTGTGTGTGTGCGTGAGAGAGAGAGGACTGGAGGACAATGCGCCAGATTTTTGGAGAGTACGTTGTTGGAAAATCAGCGGTGTTGAGGTACGAGAAGTGCCACCCCCCTTTAAATCCCAACCCCCACTTCCATTATTTAGACGAAAACCAAAGCGGCTAGATTCTTTATTGGTTTGATCAATTTGAATTTCTCATCCAACCTGTTTTTCCAAGACCATCTCCGAAAGGTATTAAAGAGTTCAAAGACGAAAAATAATAGCAATGAAGTATGTGAAATGTCACTTCTCGTGAACAAACCATTTATTTCTATTGAGGAAGCTATTTTTGGTTACCACGGTTGACGGGCGCAATAGCCGAATGGTTAAAGCGTTGGACTTTCAATCTGAGGGTCCCGGGTTCGAATCACGGTGACAGCGCCTGGTGGGTAAAGGGTGGAGATTTTTACAATCTCCCAGGTCAACATATGTGCAGACCTGCTAGTGCCTGAACCCCCTTCGTGTGTATATGCAAGCAGAAGATTAAATACGCACGTTAAAGATTCTGTAATCCATGTCAGCGTTCGGTGGGTTATGGAAACAAGAACATACCCAGCATGCACACCCCCGAAAACGGAGTATGGCTGCCTACATGGCGGGGTAAAAACGGTCATACACGTAAAAGCCCACTCGTGTGCATACGAGTGAACGCAGAAGAAGAAGAAGGTTACCACGGTTCATTTTTAGACGCCACTGAGATCTGATCCACTGCGCTGCACAGTGCAGCTATACACTGAGCTTTACTGTGTTGGGTAACGCTGTGCCGTCACACGTGATTCGCAATGCTATCTTTTGCGGTGCAAAGCTAGGCAGTATACTGCAATACACTGTGCTTTACTTCGAATGCTGTGCTGTATAATATTAAGTGCTGTGGTGATATAATATCATGTATTGTCCTGAACTGCACTGTTCTGTACTACAGTGTCTTGCTGTGTCGTGCTTTATTCAACACCACACTTCACTACACAGCTCTGTCGGGCCGTGCTGCTCTGGGCTGTGCTATGCTAGGCTGTGTTGATTGATTGATTGATCAATATGGATACTTATATATCGCCTATCCTCGGTCGGAGACCAAGCTCTAAGCGCTTTACAAACACGGGATCATTTGCACAACAGGCTGCCTACCTGGGTAGAGCCGACTGACGGCTGCCACTGGGCGCTTATCATTCGTTTCCAGTGTCATTGAATCATATTTCAGGCACGCAGACATACATAATCAGACATGTAACATTTTACGTGTATGACCGTTTTGTTTATTTACCCCGCGATGTAGGCAGCCATTCTCCCTTTTCGGGGGTGTGGATGCTGGGTATTTTCTTGTTTCCATAACCCACCGAACTCTGACATGAATTACATGGTCTTTAACGTGCGTGTTTGATCTGCTTGCGTATGCACACGAAGGGGATTCAGGCACTAGCAGGTCTGCACATATGTTGACCTGGGAGATCGGAAAAATCTCCACCCTTTACCCACCAGGCGCCGTCACCGAGATTCGAACCCGGGACCCTCAGACTGAAAGTCCAACGCTTTAACCATTCGACTATTGCGCTAATGTGCTGTATAACACAATAAAATCAATCTGGGTGAATGATGAATATAACATAGTTCCTAAAAATCTGAAACGAAACCGAAAGACCTGCAAATCGTGTGTGTGTGTGTGTGTGTGTGTGTGTGTGTGTGTGTGTGTGTGTGTGTGTGTGTTTTAATGCTCTCTCTCTCTCTCTCTCTCTCTCTCTCTCTCTCTGTATATATATATATATACACGCACACACACACACACACACACACACACACACACACACATATATATATATATATATATATATATATATATATATTTGTGTGAGTGTGTGTGTGTGTGTGTGTGTGTGTGTGTGTGTGTGTTCAAGTTTGTTCACTGTCAGTACTCAAAGGCTCCTACTGTGTGCTGCTCGTGGAAGTTTACCCGACACCATGACAGAGAGTGTCTCTTGAAAACAGTCGAAGTAGTCACAAACATTTTCAGAGTTTTATTGGGGTTTTTTTTGCTGGTTTTGACCCTCCAGTGATAATGAATTATCATGTAAGATGAAAGTTTGGTTTGAATACTAATAACACACACACACACACACACACACACACACACACACACACACACACAGATATATATAATTATTTATATAAATGATTGGACAGAGCGTGCATCAGGGAGTGTCTATGTGTCAAGGTGAAGAAGATAAAGGAGAGAAATAGTTAAAGATAATAACAATAATAATAATATATTATTATCATCATCATTAATAATGATAACGATGATAATAAATAAATAAATGAACAAATAAAAAGTTTTACGATGTGTTCAAGATTTTTATTCCAGGGGTCAGAACCTGGGTAGTGGTAGGTTAAATTTTAGTCTGCGGCACCGCCTTCTGTTGGGGGGGGTAGGGGGGGGGGATGTTTGCTTTCTTTCTGACCATTCTCGTAGTGTTTGTTGAGAAAAGGCTCGTGGGGGTGTGTGTGTGAGTGAGGAACGGACAATCGAGAGGTGGACAATCGAGAGGTGGACAATAGGTTCCGTTCGTTCCCCTTCGCCCCTTTCCTGCTGTCCACATACCAGCTTGAAAGGCAGGGCGAGAGGCCTGGACGTGAGTGTCCAGAAAGACCACCGGACACAGTGACCCACCACGTGAGCGTGGGTGTCCGGAGGATTTTTTTTTTTTTTTCTTTGACCGGTTTTGAAAATGGTAGCCATTGCCATTGTGGTGCTTTGGGAGAAAAAACCCAAAAAAACCCAAACCAACGTTGTGTAGGTGGATCTCGTGGAAGGGTAGTGGAGGACGTGGGGGGTTGGTGGTGGAGAATGAAATGGATTGGCTCAATCATGCAGGAGCATGTTTTTTTTTTGTAAACAATTTCAGAGAAATATAGTGCATGGTTGGCGCGCTCGCGTGTGTGTGTGTGTTTGCGTGTGTGTGTCTGTGTGGATTCACAAAACAAACACGTGGCCTGACACGGTATCTGTAGCCCAGCCCAGCCCAGCGGCAAGGCTCTTTTCAAACTGCTAGCCACGAGTGAAATAAACACGTGAAATCTCGGAACCATAGAACTGGTTAAAGCGAACCAAAGCAGGATATAACGTATCATGTTTCCTGGACTTTCGTTTTTGTTTTTTTTTCTCGTTTTTTCTTCTTCTTTTTTTCCCCCATTCATTTATTTATGAGTCGTCTTGTTCTTGTTCTTCTTCTCGTTGCTATCAATATATTATCATTATGTTGATGTTTATATTCTGGGTGGTTCTGAGTTTCATAGTTACAACGTGGTTTTTGTGTGTGTGTTTTGTTTTGTTTTTAATTTTTGTATAACTATTGAAAAATAATGTTCATGAATTCATACATCAGAACTGTAACTATGTAAGTATACAGAAGGCTTTAATTTACACGTCCGACACCTCTTGTTGTGGCCTTTCTCCTCCTAATGGGAAGGACCGTATCAAAATAACTATAGCCCACATTTTTTCTTCTTCTTTCTTCAGGACCAGTAACTTCTCTCTCTCTCTCTCTCTCTCTCTCTCACACACACACACACACACACACACACACATACACGTGTGTGCTCACACAAAGAGAGACTTGTCGTCCCCCAAAATCAGAATAGCCACACGGCAGGAATTTCCCACCGGTTGCGTCACAAAGACTTTGGTGCACGTGTCCTCTTACAAGCACGGGCTGCATTTCGGGGGTCGCTTCCTGCATATGATTGGACAGAGCGTGTATCAGGGAGTGTCTCTGTGTCAAGGTGAAGGTAAAGGAGAGAAATTGATGTCAAAGCGTGTCGGGCCGACTCTTTCCGCTGGACGTTTCTGGGGAAAACCCCACTAACATGACTGTTGTTTTTTTTTCCTGCTTCTGGACTGAAGGTTTCTAACTTTTTTTCTTTTTTCTTCTTTAAAAAAAAATATTTGTGTGGGTGTGTGGGTGTTACTGATTTATTACTGCAAAATCTCCGATTACCGCGATGTTGAGTATTCATCTAAAACAGCATGAGTTATGAAAAAAAACATCTCATTCTTCGAGAGACAGAGTAAAAAAAAAAAAAAAAAAAAAAAAAAAAAAAAAAAAAAGTATTTCTGTGCTCCAGTCTCAGAAAGGTCCAAATTTGGCCATTTGTGTGGTACTGGCTAAAATTATGATTTTGGGTTTATTCATTTATTCATGTATCTATTTCTCGTTTTTTTTACCCACTGCACACTGCATGTGAGCATTATGGAGAAGCATGATGGACCGCATGAGAGTTCCCTGCTTTCATGACTTACAGAGGCGCGTCACATGATCTGTGCTCTCCAAGTTGATTGGCTCTCCAAGACTGCGTGTAACAAAGGCGATCGAAAGAGGCAGAACTTGCAAAACAGCAGCCTTCCTTTTTCGACTTTTTGCTTCCTGTGTGTGTGTGTGTGTGTGTGTGTGTGTGTGTGTGTGTGTGTGTGCGCATACGATGGCACTTTTTTAATACAGAGTTTGTAGCAACTGAGGCTATCAATTGAAGAAATGGGGGACAGCAGATCTTTGCAGATTTTTGTCTGTGTCGATCGCCTTTGGCATTGCTCGCGATTTCGAGTAAAAGATAGATGCACATGCGCAACTGAGGTCCAATAAGATGGCCGCGGAACTCTTTAGCGATTGTGTGTGTGTGTGTGTGTGTGTGTGTGTGTGTGTGTGTGTGTGTGTGTGTGTGTGTTGCGAGTAAAATGGCGGAATAGGTAATAAATCCATTTAGTTATTATTGTTTTTTGTTTTTGTTTTGCATTTATGAATCTGCAAGTAATACGCGCGTGTGTGTGTGTGTGCGCGTGCGCGCGTGTGTGTGTGTGTTTGTTTTGTTGTTTTGGTTTTTTTTGGTGTGTGTGTGTGTGTGTGTGTGTGTGTGTGTGTGTGTGTATTTCTAAAGTGTGATTTAAAAGAAAAAAAAACACACACAAAAACAACAACAACAACAACAACAAAAGAAGGTGAAGGAAAAAAAAAGTCATTTTTAGGAGGTGTTCGTTTCTTTGTTTCAAAACCTCACCCACACTCACACTCACACCCACACTCACACTCACACCCACACTCACACCCACACCCACACCCACACTCACACCCACACTCACACCCACACCCACAGTCACACCCACACTCACACTCACACCCACACTCACACCCACACCCACACCCACACCCACACTCACACCCACACTCACACCCACACCCACACCCACACTCACACCCACACCCACACTCACACCCACACTCACACCCACACTCACACTCACACCCACACTCACACCCACACTCACACCCACCCACACTCACACCCACACTCACACCCACACCCACACCCACACTCACACCCACACTCACACCCACACCCACACTCACACCCACACCCACACTCACACTCACACCCACACTCACACCCACACTCACACCCACACTCACACCCACACCCACACTCACACCCACACCCACACTCACACCCACAGTCACACCCACAGTCACACTCACACCCACACTCACACCCACACACACCCACACTCACACCCACACCCACACTCACACCCACACTCACACTCACACCCACCCACACTCACACCCACACCCACACCTACACTCACACCCACACTCACACTCACACCCACACCTACACTCACACTCACACCCACACTCACACCTACACTCACACTCACACCCACACTCACACCCACCAGTCTCAATCGCAGTTCTATGACCCTCCATGCTCTTCGTCCCTACTCTCTGTGCACGCGGGCCACACCTGAACAGGCGTCCCTACTCTCTGTGCACGCGGGCCACACCTGAACAGGCGTCCCTACTCTCTGTGCACGCGGGCCACACCTGAACAGGCGTCCCTACTCTCTGTGCACGCGGGCCACACCTGAACAGGCGTCCCTACTCTCTGTGCACGCGGGCCACACCTGAACAGGCGTCCCTACTCTCTGTGCACGCGGGCCACACCTGAACAGGCGTCCCTACTCTCTGTGCACGCGGGCCACACCTGAACAGGCGTCCCTACTCCCTGTGCACGCGGGCCACACCTGAACAGGCGTCCCTACTCTCTGTGCACGCGGGCCACACCTGAACAGGCGTCCCTACTCTCTGTGCACGCGGGCCACACCTGAACAGGCGTCCCTACTCTCTGTGCACGCGGGCCACACCTGAACAGAGTCTGTGGCAGTATCTGTCGCACGGGCAGAGATCATTAAATTCTGTCCTTCGGGACGGTGTGCAGTCCGCTTTCGTGGCAGAATTTTCGTCGCTCGCAGTACGAGAAGCAACCCACCACCGTCACTGGCTTCTCTCAGTTTGCAGTGCTTTTGTTCCGACAACTTTTCGGCAGAGTTTATAAATGGATCAGCTGGAACACGTAATGGCAGATACATGACAAGAAACACGCTCACAGTGAACATAGAAGACTAAAGCAAATAATGGGTGTAATTTTAAAACCAAATATACCTTGTAAACTTGCAAAAAATAGTCACAGAAAATGTTGAAAATCCTTTCGTCAAAACAGCGATTTTAGCCTTCCGGTGAACTGGAAAAAATAGAAGGAAATGGAGACGCGCATGCGCACGCGGTTCTGGCTAAAAATAACGACGGAAGTGGGTTGGACACCCTCCCTTTTATTTGTCACTGTGAGGCCACACAATGAAGGTGACCCAGCTCTACCCGTTGTTATTGTGCCGCTTCGGTCGGTGGTGTTGATTGCAGGTTCTGATTCAGACATGCGCGTGACACTGCCTGTCGTCACGACAGTAATCGGTTCGTCATGGGAACAGATTAAATGGGCGCCATCCCAGGGGAGTGGTGGTGACCGCCATTATACGTACGAACGTCCCTCCCGCGACAGTCCCCAATAAAGGACTCTGCCGATACCGGAGACGTCGATACGGATTTTGATCACCACATGCATGCATCGAAAAGGGGGGGAGGGATTGGGTTCGCCATGTAAACAGTTAATGAAAGACCACGTCGCATGCAATTATGTTCGAACACTCCCTCTCTCTGTCTCCGTCTATCTGTCTGTCTCTCTCTCTCACTTTCTCTGTCTCTCTCTCTTACACACACACACACACACACACACACACACACACACACACGTCCAATGGCAGCATTACGTAAGTACGCACACACATGTAGTGATGATATATGGTGTCGCAATCAGTTCCCGAAAATAGATACACACAAAGCGCATCCGTGTGCCTTTCTTTGATTATTTGTACAGTGCGGCAAGGTAAAGAAATAGCTGTGGCTAGCAGTGATACACATTCTGACCTCCCCTTGCTAGGGACGTTGACTTACGCAGAACATTAAAAAAAAAAAAAAAAAAATTTTGTAACGCTTTTTCTTATTCCCGCCTTTTTTTGAAAAGAACACGCCGCTGCGCGGCACACCCACACATTCACACACACACACACACACACACACAAATGCGCGCGCGCGCGCGACGTCCCACATAGTTTCGCGTCGCTCTTCGAAGTCGGCAAATGAGATACTTGTCGACGTATGCGCTTTCATGAGCTGTTGTTTGCCGGTGACAAAGCACTTTGCAAGCGGACAGTCAGCCGTTGGAAATAACAGGAAGACATGTTTGAGATGACGGCCAGTTCAACAGTGACTCTTCAAAAGACACCTGAGTGCATGGATACCAAGTCTTCAACAATGTTCCAAAGGAAACATCAGTCATGGTTACGGGTACCTTTCTTCCAGATGGATCTCTCATGCTCTGCCGCCAGATGCTGGGATATTCCAGACCGCTGCTCAAGGTTGACAAGAACTGTGATCCCAAACATCCCAGACATCAGCTTGATGAAAGAAATGGATCTACTTTGTGCGCTTTTGTGTACTGAAATCGAAGGAGATTATCAAATAAAATAAACGCATGGTATCAAATCTTGTTATCCGTGTCGTAGCTGCGATCAGTTTTGTCTCTGTTACAGAAAGTCTGCATGGCATACCCACTTTGAACAGCCACAATATACTCTTCCGTCGTCAGTTATACAGTTCACACAGGAGGAACCCAACAAAACTGAAGTCTACAAACACAAATTCAGCCCAACTGAAGAGCAACCCCCCGTGTTTTCCACACAGCAGATTTCTGTCGGGTGCACACTGTGTCTGACAGTGTTGAGAGCTGGAACGGCTGTCAACGTCTCCATTGTCAGTACAGAAGGGTTGTTACTTTGATGTGTGTGCACGTCTTCAACTAGCAACCTATATTATGTGTCAGATTTACTGACGAGCGTACCACTGGGAGGCGATGTCTGGTCTCAAACTCACAGTGCCTAGGATTTGAAATTATTTTACCTCACAGCACGTCAGAGAATTTATTTTCGCGTAATAACAGACAACAGAGTCATGTTATCTGAAAACAAAATCTGTATTAACCCTTTCACCGCCAAGCTCGCATTTATGCACAGGCGTGGTAGAGGACCCATGTCACTGAAAAGTGATCATTCATTGGTCTGTTATCCATGAACTTAATGGTTGGTGGTAGGATAGGCCATATCTTCTGTACATCGCAGGGGGAATGCCCAGCTATTCTTAGCCATTGTCTTTTCTGTGTTTATACCACAATGGAAATCTGTACTCTTAATTAACTAGCGGTGAAAGGGTTAAAAAAAAAAGAAAAAAAAAGAAAAGAAAGAAAAGAAAAAAAGAAAAAAAAAAAAAAGGACGAAACAACAACAGCAACAACAAACCGACAACAACAACAAAAACCCCAAACAGGAATGTTGGAAGAGAGAAAGGTATATGTTTCCTGCCAAGAACAGAACTAGTTTACAAGGAGTTGTACTAAATTTTAATATTTTACCGTCCCTTTAGATACAGTTTGGCATTTCATCGATCTCCGAGAGAGATTTTATGGCTGTTGACTTTTTGAATAACCTCACAACGGACGATCAATTCAGTAACTGTTACTGCATTTGATTTGAAGTCACACTTGCAGTCAGGTCAACAAACCAACATGATGAACATTCCTAAACCTTACAGCTGATTCCCCAATAAATAAACGCTAAAAACGTTGTTAATAAAATTCCCAAAATAAACGCTAAAACGTTTTTAATAAAACTCTTTCACGCCCTCAAACGTCAAGGCAAGTCTTTTCAGCAATGCCGAACAACCATTTCGTATTCTTCGTAAATAAATAAAAAAATAACATATATATATATATATATATATATATATATATATATATTTTTGTTGTTGTTGAGCAAAATGGATTTGTTGTAACAATAACGATTTTTTTTTTTAACTCATAGTTTTGAAATCCGATGATGTGTTTCGAAACGCTTTGCGTTTTTGTTTTTTGTTTACTAGTTTAGATTC
>NC_134901.1:34845471-34852971 GCF_041734735.1 Babylonia areolata | reverse complement strand
ACGACAAGGCGAGACACGACAAGGCGAGACAAGACAAGGCGAGACAGGGCAAGGCGAGACAAGACAAGGCGAGACAAGACAAGACAAGGCGAGACAGGGCAAGGCGAGACAGGACAAGGCGAGACAAGACAAGGCGAGACAAGACAAGACAAGGCGAGACAAGACAAGGCGAGACAAGACAAGGCGAGACAAGACACGACAAGGCGAGACACGACAAGGCGAGACACGACAAGGCGAGACAAGACACGACAAGGCGAGACACGACAAGGCGAGACAAGACAAGACAAGGCGAGACAAGACAAGGCGAGACAAGACAAGACAAGGCGAGACAAGACAAGGCGAGACAAGACAAGACAAGGCGAGACAGGGCAAGGCGAGACAAGACAAGACAAGGCGAGACAGGACAAGGCGAGACAAGACAAGACAAGGCGAGACAGGGCAAGGCGAGACAAGACAAGACAAGACAAGGCGAGACAGGGCAAGGCGAGACAGGGCAAGGCGAGACAAGACAAGGCGAGACAAGACAAGACAAGGCGAGACAAGACAAGACAAGGCGAGACAAGACAAGACAAGGCGAGACAAGACAAGGCGAGACACGACAAGGCGAGACAAGACAAGACAAGGCGAGACAAGACAAGACAAGGCGAGACAAGACAAGGCGAGACACGACAAGGCGAGACAAGACAAGGCGAGACAAGACAAGGCGAGACAAGACAAGGCGAGGCAAGACAAGACAAGACAAGACAAGGCGAGACAGGGCAAGGCGAGACAAGGCAAGACGAGACAAGGCAAGGCGAGACAAGGCAAGGCGAGGCGAGACAAGACAAGGCGAGGCGAGACAAGACAAGGCGAGACAAGACAAGACAAGACAAGACAAGACAAGGCGAGACAAGACAAGGCGAGACAAGACAAGGCGAGACAAGACAAGGCAAGGCGAGACAAGACAAGGCGAGGCGAGACAAGGCAAGGCAAGACAAAACAAGGTAAGACAAGGCGAGGCAAGACAAGGCGAGGCAAGACAAGGCGAGGCGAGACAAGGCAAGGCGAGGCAAGACAAGGCAAGACAAGACAAGGCAAGGCAAGACAAGACAAGACAAGACAAGGCGAGGCAAGACAAGGCGAGGCAAGACAAGACAAGACAAGGCAAGGCAAGGCAAGACAAGGCAAGACAAGACAAGACAAGGCAAGACAAGACAAGACAAGGCAAGACAAGGCGAGACAAGGCGAGACAAGACAAGGCGAGGCAAGACAAGGCGAGACAAGACAAGGCGAGGCAAGGCAAGACAAGACAAGGCAAGACAAAACAAGGTAAGACAAGGCGAGGCAAGACAAGACGAGACAAGGCGAGACAAGACAAGACAAGACGAGACAAGACAAGACAAGACAAGGCGAGGCGAGACAAGACAAGGCGAGGCAAGACAAGACAAGACAAGACAAGGCGAGACAAGGCGAGACAAGACAAGACAAGACAAGACAAGGCGAGACAAGACGAGACAAGGCGAGACAAGACAAGACAAGACAAGGCGAGACAAGGCGAGACAAGACAAGACGAGGCAAGACAAGACAAGACAAGACGTGTATATTTCTACTCTCTTTGCTTTGAGGTGTGGGGGTGGCACATAAACTGAAGAGGTCCACGCTGGAGAGAGACTGGTCTGAACTATTTTTTTTTTAAAAGAAAAAAAAAGAAGTTAATCGTTCTTGTGTGTGTGTGTGTGTGTGTGTGTGTGTGTGTGTGTGTGTGTGTGTGTGTGTGTGCGTGTGTGTGTGTGTGTGTGTGTGTGTGTGTGTGTGTGTGTTTATCTGCACGCTCTGATTTTCTATCGCCTGCTGTGGCGAACAGTTCCACTGTTGGGTTGTTGTTTGACACTTCAGTCATCACAACACATATATAATGTTACAACAACAACAACCAAAAAAAAAAAAGGAAAAAGAAAAAAAGTGCGCACACTGTTTCAGTTTTTTGTTTCTCAAGGAGGCGTCACTACGTTCGTACAAATACATATACGTTACACCACATCTGCTATGCCTGGCCAGTAGCATAACTCAACGCGATCAGTCAGGCCTTGACTGCCTGCATACATATATATATAACTGTGTACTGCCTATCAGAGTGGATTTCTTTACAGAATTTTACCAGAGGACAACACTCTCGTTGCCATGGGTTCTTTTTCAGTGCGTGCTGCACACGGTACCCTCGGTTTATTGTCTCATCCGAATTACTAGACGCCCGGTTTGATTTTCCAGAAGTAAAGGCGAGAGCGGGATTGGAACACAGACCCGACGGGCGCAATAGCCAAGTGGTTAAAGCGTTGGACTGTCAATCTGAGTGTCCCGAGTTCGAATCACGGTGACGGCGCCTGGTGGGTGAAAGGGTGGAGATTTTTACGATCTCCCAGGTCAACATATGTGCAGACCTGCTAGTGCCTGAACCTCCTTCGTGTGAAAATGCAAGCAGAAGATCAAATACGCACGTTAAAGATCCCGTAATCCATGTCAGCGTTCGGTGGGTTATGGAAACAAGAACATACCCAGCATGCACACCGCCGAAAACGGAGTATGGCTGCCTACATGGCGGGGTAAAAACGGTCATACACGTAAAAGCCCACTCGTGTGCATACGAGTGAACGTGGGAGTTGCAGCCCACGAACGCAGAAGAAGAAGAACACAGACCCTCACGGACTCTCTGTATTGGCTGATGATTTTTTTTATCCTTTCTTTTACCTTCCTCTCACACACATATACATACGTAGGTGAATTCATACAAACACGTGTCTGTGATGTCCTGTTATCCAAACCTTGAACAAGAGTTCACGCTGACAGTCTTTGATATGTAGCAAAATGTGTGTGTGTGTGTGTGTGTGTGTGTGGTGTGTGTGTGTGTGTGTGGTGTGTGTGTGTGTGTGTGTGTGTGTGTGTGTTCTTTTTTTTAGTTTAACGTCTTTTCACTGTTAAGTGATATTAGACGGGGGGCGGGGGGTGGGGGCGGGGGGGGAGTAAGTAGTATGTGTATACGTGTGCGTTGGGTTTGGGGGTGATGAAAAGAGATGGTGGGATTACTGAAACAGGGAAGGTGACATAAAAAGCGTGTGTGTGTGTGTGTGTGTGTGTGTGTGTGTGTGTGTGTGTGTGTGTACGTGCTTGCTCGCGGGCGCCCACTCTCCAAAAGACAGGACAGTTTCATTGTGTGGAATCTCGTGTGTCGTACTCCACCTTTATGTGTTTAAAAAGACTCCAGTTGTGTATTGTCTGCAAGTGTCCCAAGTGTAAGGAGGAAGGTGGCAGAATGGTCAAGACGCTCAGCTGCCAATACAGAGAGTCCGTGAGGGTGTGGGTGTGAATCCCGCTCTCGCCCTTTCTCCCAAGTTTGACTGGAAAACCAAACTGAGCGCCTAATCTTTCGGATGAGACGATAAACCGAGGTCCTGTCTGCAGCACGCACTTGGCGCACTGAAAAAGAACCCATGGCAATGAGAGTGTTGTCCTCTGGCAAAATTCTGTAAAAAGAAATCCACACTGATAGGTACACAAATATATAAGCATGCACTCAAGGCCTGACAAAGCGCGTTGGGTTATGCTGCTGTCAGGTATCTGCCGAGCAGATGTGGTGTAGCGCATATAGATTTGTCCGAACGTACTGACGCCTCATTGAGAAATCGAGACTGTAACTATAGTGTAAGTGTCCACCTCATTCGTTGCGTTGTGCATTGTCGGTCCGTGTATGATATGTGTCACTGTTCTGATTGGGGTTTGCTTTTGTGCCCGACCGTTACGACAAGCATCGTAATTATAATTGTTACACGCATTCACGACAAACATCGTAATTATAACTGTTACACGTTTTCACGACAAGCATCGTAATTATAATTGTTACACGTATTCACGACAAGCATCGTAATTATAATTGTTACACGTATTCACGACAAGCATCGTAATTATAATTGTTACACGTATTCACAAGCATCGTAATTATAATTGTTACTTTGCTCTCCCCCTCCATGTCCTCTTCATTATAGGTCCAGTGGTAGCAGTAATAGTAGTGGTTGGTATCCACCGAAAACGGAGAATGGTTGCCTAAATCTATAGACGGCGGGGTAAAACCCGTCATTCATGCGAAATCCACCCGTAGAAAAGATGAACAGGAAAGATTGGAAATGCAAGCCAGGAACGCCAAATGTTTATTTAATCAATAGGTTAAAAAATATATTCATTTATTTATTTATTCATCATCCTTATTGTTTTTGTTGTTGTTGTTTTTTGATTGTTGTTTTTTTTGTTTTTTTTAACTATAATCAGTGTGTGTGTGTGTGTGTGTGTGTGTGTGTGTGTGTGTGTGTGTGTGTGTGTGTGTGTGTGTGTGTGTGTGTGTGTGTGATTGTTATCATCTACCGTTATCGTAGTCATTGTCGTCGTCAGACATCATCATTAGCATCGCCTTAGCCGTTGTTTCAAGCCAGAGATTGTACGTGTCAGGCCAGGTCAGATGACAGCGATCAAAACATACAGCAGTGCAACACTTAGCCCCTTCATTGACCCCGGCACACTGTGCGTGCGTGTATCAGCGTCGGTGTATTACTTTGGCTGTGTTGTCCACATTTGAAAGATGTCCAGCATTTCTCTTCGAAATTTGGACTCAGGGCGTTGCTCGGATTTTGTTGTTGTTGTTGTTGTTGTTGTTGTTGTTGTTGCTGTTGTTGTTGTTTGTTTGCTTATTTGTTGTTGATGTTTTGTTTAAAAGAAAAAAAAAAAGTTTTCACACTTCAAATCGAACGCATAATTCCATCGACACAGTGTGGGCAAAAGTGTAATATATGCGCACACACACACACACACACACACACACACACACACACACACACACACACACACACGAACAACACGCACACACGAACAACACACACACACACACACACACACGCACACATGTATGCATGACTGCAGTGCGACGGACAACAAATCTCTACGAACAGTGTTGTGCAACGGAATGTTGCTATTGTAAAGAGGAGACCGAGAGAGAGAGGGGAGGGGTGGGGGGGGAGGAGTGTGGGGATGGGGGCGCTACCTACGAAATAGAAATGAATTTTTTCTTTAATTACAAAGAGCTAGATGATTTTCATCCTGTTAAGAAGTGAAAGACGAACAATGATTAAACTTTGAACAAGTGAGAAACGTTAAAAAAAGAAAAAAAAAAGAAAAGAAATACTGTACGCATTTCTTTGTATATGCCACACCCTTTCTCGAGACTCCACTCCCTTGAGGAAAAAGACAGAAAAAGCTCTCCAAAGGGAAAAGCGGTTGTGCAAGTTTTGTTTACACATGTTCCGGCTTCACCTCTGACTATCAAGCTACTGTAATATCATGTGAAATAAAATCAGGGCATTTTTGGCCCCTCGCTCTGTATAATAATATATCTGACATACATTTCCAAGCACTCGTTATATTTGTTAAATTTGTGTTTTACCATTGAGAAAAATGATATTAATTATGTTGGGGTTTTTTTCCCTTTATTTTCAAACGAAATAGAGCAGGCACCTTGCTCACCTGTCACTCCTAATCACTTTGTTTGTCAGATATGTGAAGAAACAAACATGGCTGTCTCTGTGATTCGAACCAGAACGAGGCTGGATACGTAACCAGCCGGGCGAAAGGATCACCAACTTCAATCGCCATATTGGAACATAATCAGCTCGTGAAAACTGCACGTCGTTTGCTTACCAAATTATATACACCAGAATCCTATTTAAATGATACCAAATGGAAATGAACATGATTTGATTGCTTTAAAAATGAAACTGGAAGAAAATTATTTCAGCGTATTTAGAGGATCATGAAAAAAATTGTCATGGATAACTGTCGCATTCATTGACTCTAACAGTCGAATTTTAAACATTATTCATTTATTTATCTATTTATTTATTTACTTTTTGTCTTGGGTACAGGTTTTTATGCAGTGTCCCCGTTTTTATTATTTGTGGCACATCTAGTGTATGTGATGTTGTATCTTATTGTAACTTATTTTATGCAGTGAATTTAGGAACTAACATGTATGTTTAAGCATCGGATCTTTTGTATTTTTCTTGTTCTTTATTTTCATTGCCAGGCAGCCTTATATTTAGTTCATGTATATAATGATCCTTTTTAAAATAGCATGCAGGTCAGTTACTGCCTAAATAGCTTTAAATTTAGGCTCTGGTAGTATAAAAATGTTAATAAATCATCATTTATTATTTATCTTTTTGTAAATGTAGTGTGAATCCGAAAACATTGATCCATGATCGATAAGCCCCAGGAATTATCCACATTCTCTCTCTAAATTCTGAGACAACCATTTGACAAAGAAGGCAGTAACCATGTCCAGCTCAGTCCAGCATGGTTATTGCCCAAGGAACCAGGCAGTAAAACGGTCAAAAGAACAGAGGTATAAATCACGTCTGCTTTAGCTGTATTTTGACCCAACCCTCAACCGCGCTGTCTGCATGAAGCCGAGTGAATAACAGCGCTCGCTACATACAGAACCAGCAGTTTCAACATTTTTAGGAGAAGAAAACTTTCTCTTCAATGTTAATGCATGTATTCTTGGATGAGAGAGAAAAAAAGAAAGAAAAAGATTCGGGTTTGTTTGTGCTGACAAGAAACCGGACATTAAAATTTTTCTTGAAGTTAATAAAATAAATAAATAAACAAATATGTAGACAGATGGACAGATAGATAGATGAAGAAAGAAAGAAAGAAATTAATATTGAAAAAAACAACAACAACAACAAAACCCGAAATGTATATTTGCTTATTTTAAGCAGCCAATATTTAGCGAATGAAGAAGAAATATGAAACACAAGCATAACAATCTACACAATAACATATAAATGATTATATGACACAGTGAATCACAGTACAGTATTTTGCAATTCCCTTTTTTTATGATTATACTTGTACACAACAGTTGGCAACAGAAACGTAAACTATACAACAGGCCCCTCCACCACCATCACCATGTAACCACTGCCAACACCACGCCATGTAAATGAAAATTATGTTTTAAAGCAGGACAGATATCACACACACACACACACACACACACACACACACACACACACACACACTATGTATATATGACAGATAGATTTTGACACGGTGAACCTGTATATGTGCGCATCTTTTTTCGATGAGACGTGTCAACCCAACTTTCAGAAGACCTAAAAAATTGAACACACAGCCATTATACATAATGATAATGACATGATACACATATTAGCCTATGATTAAATATCTGACAAGGCGAACCATTATATTTGCGTATGTGTTTTCCATGAGGCATGTCAACCCTTTTTTTCCCAACATTTTTTTTTTTTCAGACAAAGGTTCACAGAAAAAGAAAAAAAATCATAACGTTTTGCTTACGAAAGTATATGGTAAAGACATAATGATGTTCTAGATACTGACAAGTCCGCAACAACATATTGTAAGCAAAACACGATATATTCAAGAGCACAATAATTCCAA
>NC_134901.1:34820471-34822971 GCF_041734735.1 Babylonia areolata | reverse complement strand
TGGACACAGGCTGCTCCTCAGCGCCTTCACAGCTTAGACACAGGCTGCTCCTCAGCGCCTTCACAGCTTGGACACAGGCTGCTCCTCAGTGCCTTCTTCACAGCTTGGACACAGGCTGCTCCTCAGCGCCTTCACAGCTTGGACACAGGCTGCTCCTCAGCGCCTTCACAGCTTGGACACAGGCTGCTCCTCAGCGCCTTCACAGCTTGGACACAGGCTGCTCCTCAGTGCCTTCACAGCTTGGACACAGGCTGCTCCTCAGTGCCTTCACAGCTTGGACACAGGCTGCTCCTCAGCGCCTTCTCCACAGCTTGGACACAGGCTGCTCCTCAGTGCCTTCACAGCTTGGACACAGGCTGCTCCTCAGCGCCTTCACAGCTTGGACACAGGCTGCTCCTCAGCGCCTTCTCCACAGCTTGGCTGCCCTCCACGGTGGCACCATCTGCGGTTACTGCTGCTGCTGCTGGGTTTCGGCCCAGCGCCAACCCACAAGCTCTTTGAATCAAAATCAAAATACTTTCAGTTCATCTTGGATAATGTACGTGTTTAGGCTTGTCTCCGTATTGTCTTGTCTTGTCTTGTCCGATAGTCCCGTCAGTCACATGTGTGTGAGTGGGTGTGTGTGTGCCCTGTACAATATCACTAACTTTCCTAGGTTCAATCACATCCTCACCATTAATTTACCAGTTATAAATTCATTATTCCTTAGCTATCGTCTTCGTAATAATAATCTTTTAGCCTCTTTCTTTTTTCGAATCGAGTCATATGTTTTCTAAGGAAGCGCTAGTAATTACATATTCCAAATTCATATTCCATTATTCCAGCGTTACGAAGAATCAAATCAAATCAAATCATGGTGCTTAGAGCCTCGCCGACCACCACTAAGGCCATCTCAAGGCTGTCGCCACGTTAAGCGTTAAGAAGAAAGTCTCAGTGGAAATCATTCTAATAATGATACAAAGATGAGGTAAAATCACGTGTAAGCAAAACAATATTCTTTTCTCCCTGTCACAGTAACAATGACACTATGAACACTTTGACAAAACGGAATCTCACTGCCAAGTTTAAAAACAGTATGTTAATATAATAACACTGCGGTTGTTTTTTTAAGACCAAAAACCAAAACGACCATCAAATGCACATACAAATACACTTATCCAAATTACTCCATCGACGCTATAACAATGAATCAAAATAAACACCAGAAATATTCTAAGTATTTTTTTCCCCACTCTCACCTAAGCACTAGGTTCTCAGAGCCAAAGTTCTCTGCAGCTGTTCCGAACGGCCGCACAGGTTCGGTGACAAACAAGTTGTGCCAGAGAGCACGCATCTACCTGAGCTCTCACCTGAACATCCGTGTAAGAAAAATAAATGTTCACTCGAGCGCCCCATGCGCCTCGTGCAACCACACACACACACACACACACACACACACACACACACACACACACACACACACACACACACACACACATATATATATATATATATATATATATATATATAATTATATATATACATATTAATATCTAAATTGCCTCTCTCGTTAAAGAGTTATGCCACTTGAAAAAAACGTCTACTACGATGTGATGACTTTCATCACAGTGTGTGTGTGTATGTGTGTGTGTGTGTTTGGAGAGTTCGTGAAGTTTTCGAGGAGGCGTCACTGCGTTCGGACAACTCCAAACACACACACACACACACACACACACACACACACGCATGCTGTGTTTTGTCTCAAAGAGGTGACAGACCTTCTTTCAGTGATGAGCATACTCCTCAGCAACAATCAAGGGATTCCAAAATTAATGTCTCACCGTCAATGTTTTGCAAAGCTTGTGGGTTCAGATCAATGTTTCGCAGCAAGATGTATCCATTTTTTTTAAAAACACGATAGCATATAGGAACAGCAACATGCACAATCATTAGTGGTGGTGTTAATTTCCCTCTGTTTTCACTTATCACAATGGTATGGTATGTATGTTTTTGGTGTATGGGGAGGGGGTCCGGTGTGTGTGTGTGTGTGTGTGTGTGTGTGTGTGCGAGCGCGCGCGCGTGGGTTGCATGTGTGTGTGTGAGAGTGTGTGAATGTGGTGAATGTGTGTGTCGGGGGGGGAGGGGTGCGGGGGGAAAGGGGGAGGGGGGGGAGGGGTGTTGTATGTGCGTGCTAGAGTGTGTGAATGTGGGAGTGGGTGTTATGGAGAGAGACACAGAGACAAAGAGAGAGAGAGAAGGAAAAACACCGTGGCAGACACTAAAAGTAAAACGTTCAGATCATAATCAGTGTTGGTCAATCAGTAGCTCTCAGCGAATTCCAAGGTCGAGTTTCACCACTCCTCCCAGCCCTTCCATCTCTCTCCCCCCCCCCTCTTCCTCCAGTCCTGTCCCCTCCCGTTTCCATGACTAGCCACCCCGGGTGGGGGGGGGACTGAGTAAGTTGTTTGGTGTGTGGAGGGTGGCGTGATGGTTACTCAGGTGACGGCGGCGACGGTTAGGT
>NC_134901.1:34795471-34812971 GCF_041734735.1 Babylonia areolata | reverse complement strand
CACACACACACACACACACACACACACACACACATGCACGTGTTCGCGTGAATGGGTGGGTGGAGTGAGGAGAAGGGAAATGTCAGTAGTCAGCACACACTCACCCGTACATACAACGAATCTATCTGGTATTCACGGCAGCGATATGACCCTTCTCCCTCCCCATCCCCCCTCCCCCCCCCCCCCCCCCCCCCCACACACACACCTCCACACATCCTATACTTGTACCCCCACCCCACCACCCCTCATCCCCCGCCTTCCAGACCCCCCCCCCCCACCACCCCCATCCCCCACCCTTCTGTACCTCTCCCCCCCACCCCCACCCCCACCCCCATCTTCGCCATCAGACAGGAAGCCTGACTGACTCAGCCGGATTGAATGATTGAATGGGGTTCATGGGTGCGTCGGTGTGCCAATCGCACATGTGCGCATGTGTGTGTGTATGTGTGTGTGTGTGTGTGTGTGTGCGCGCGCGTGTGTGTGTGTTTGTCAGTGTGTGTGTGTGTGTGTGTGTGTGTGTGTGTGTGTGCGTGGGTGTTTGAATGGGTGGGTGGTTGGATGCGTAAAGCATGCTTTTCGTGACCCTGACCCGGCTCCAGCCTAAGCCCAACTTGCACAAGAATTATCAACAAAATTGACTGTCCAATCATCCGCCCACCCGTGTACCAGTACTGCGTTCATACGCTCCAACTCTCCCTCTCTCTCTCTTGCGAAATCTGTTCCTTACAGAAAAAGAAACAGAAAAAAAGAGAGAGAAAAAAAGAGGAATATGATATGAGACGAAATATTCTGATAGTAAAGTCATGATTATCATTGTCATCATAAACCAGTTATCATTTGTATGGTTGTTGATGGCATTGTTTTTGTCATTATCATTATTATTATTATTATTATTATATTGTTTTCATTATTTTCATTATTTGTTGTTGTTCATGTTGTCGATGTTGCTGTTATATTATGATGATGATGATGACGATGATGATGACAATGATGATCATAGAACAAATTGATTGAAATAGAAAAAGACAGAAATAAAACAGAAGAAGGAAAGAAAGAAAGAAAGAAAAGAAAGAAAATCAGGGTGGAGAGAGATTTAATGAAAGAAAAGCAGCAGAGCAGTGATAGAACAACAACACATCTTCCACCTCATCACTACTCATTCGCATCACCTCACCACAAATACCAAACTACATATCAAAGACACAGAAGGCTGAACAAAACTTTTCACTGGTCTTATTCCAACGTGTTTGGTTTTGTCTGTTCCTGTTTGAAAAGTAATCATCATTATCATCATCATGCTCATTGTAATGTAATCAGTAATATGACCATCACCACCACTGACGACGAGTACTACTTAGAAATGTGTAGGAACAATGACAAGTACTGTCTGTACAATAAATAGCACTATTATGCAAGCCACTTTCTGACACCTCTCTCTCTCTCTCTCTCTCTCTCTCTCTCTCAGTCTCTCTCATTCCATGCTTTTTCAAACACACACACACACACACACACACACACACATGTATCAACTTTTTTTTTTTTCATCCTCACTCACTCCAGAACTAATAATTGGGGGAACAAAAACACAAAAAAACAAACAATAGTATAACATTCTATCTCTGATGTGCTACAGCTATGGAGCAAAAACAGCACACTCTGGAGTGGCGCGTCACTGGCATAGCTCACTGCACACATGAACACGCGGTAAAAAAAAAAAAAAAATCACACCGCAAAAAAAGAAATCCAACTCAAAAAGGGTCACAGTAGTACTCCATAGAAGGGCGTTCCGCGCCGCAGCGTAGCGCCACCGGCCCGGAACTGACCCCCACGTGACCTAGAGGGAGTAGAGCTAGCTAGTAAGCAACTCAGTGGTCGCTTTGTCCGGTTTGGGCCAAATCACAATTCAGAAGCTCGTGTGTGTCCGTGGACATAGCAGTGGTCTTCGAACGATACACAAGTGTGAAGAGAAAAAAACATCACCGTCAGCTTGATAAATGTATATATAATAAATGTGTATATAATGTATATATAAACTTTGAGAGGAGGGGAAAATCTGAAGGGGGTGTAGGTGGGGGGGGGGGGAGAAACAACAGATAAACAGGGGGCGGGGGTGGGGGGGGGGGGTGGGTGAAATCACATCACAATGTTCTTGAACAACGGCTAGAGAAACAGTTTGTAACAAATATAGACCAACATGTTTATCAAGTACAGAAGAGGAACAGAAAGGCTACAACAAGTGGGGGGTGGGGGTGGGGGCAGGGCCATTAGAAACAACAACCAAAATAGCCTGGCTACTACAGTGACATAAGAAAGTTACATCAATTCCAGTTCCACTTTTAGAAGAAGATGGAGAAGGGAAAAAAAAAATGAAGAGAAAGAAAGAACAATTTACACATAATCATACGGTTCTCCTTCGACAGCTTTCGAATAGCTATGTCAGTGGATAATTTTCTGCAGACAAGAAAACAAAGAGTATGCCTACTAACGACAATCAAAGAAACAGTGTCATCAACTGCCCTCATCATGAACGCACACATTCACTGTTGGCAGCAACGTTAGGAGAAAGCTGCAGTTCAGAAAGCGAATTGTCTGTCCCGTCGGCACGACTGCACAGCAAGCAGACCAACACAGTCACTGAGTCCAAGAGCCAAACACAGTAGCCGCTATCGACCGTAAAGGAATGATTTGAAACTTTTGCCGTGTGTGCTGTCGCTGAAAGCGGTAAAGATAAAATAAATAAATAAATACAAGTAACGAATAAGAATACATGGAAAATGAAATCTAACCAAGATTGATCGAAAAAAAAAAAGTTTCTAAACACCAGCAACATTTAACATAATTATGTATCCCACGATTATAATAAACAATTGACACAGAAGAAAAATGTCATGTCGCAGCGCAACTGAAAGTAGAAGTGGTTCATGAAAAAGCAAAACAATTACACAAAACAACGGTAATGATAACGATAACAATTTTAAAAAAACAAACAAAACAAAAAAACAAAGCAGCAAAATCACCACAGTTCTTGTTCGTCTATTACTTTTTCTGTTTTGTTGTTGTTGTTGTTGTTGTTTTCTCTCTCTCTCTCTCACTCTCTCTCTTTCCAAATCCACCAACAAGAATCTGTCAGAAAGTGTTTTCCCTCAATGGTCCAACAGGTATCATGAAATCAGTTCCAACATTGTTCGGTCACCAGACTTCGATCAGTCAACAAGTCAAGTCAACGCATAACAGTGCACAGGAGCAGGAGGACGACGGGGGCTGAGGGGGAACAGAATGATGGCAGGATGGACAGGACAGGAGGCAGTCAGTCATCACGAGCACCCACAAGATTGTAGTTGTAGTAGTAGCGGTTAGAAGCAGTAGCAGAGAAGTCACTACCCATCCACCCTCCCAGGAAGGAAGGAAGGAAGGAAAGGAATGGAGAGAAGAAAGCAGAAGGAGGCAGTGATAAGCAACCAGGAGTTTGGTTGTTGTTGTTTTTACGACGAAGATGTTCCGGAGAGAACTCGACATCCACCCCTTACCCCTCCTTCCCGTTACCCAGCCTCCCTCACCTCCCATCCCGACGCCCTGGATTTTTTTTTTTCTTTTTTAATTTTTTTTCTATATAGTTTGTTGAAGGAGCCGGGAGAGGAAGAGGGTCATCAGGACTGGGGCAACAGTTTGGACAGGTCGTCGGGCAGGGGGGTGCCCACGTCCACAAAGAGGCGCCGCAGCACCGTCAGCTCCTTGGTCAACACATCCACTTTCTTCTGCAGGCTCTCGTTCAGGTCCGTCAGCTCCTTGACGCGGGTCTCCGTCATGCGCTGCTTCTCCTTGGCCTTGGCGCGGCTCTTGCGCACCGCCACGTTGTTGCGCGCCCGCTTCTCCTTGTACTCCTCGCTCCCCTTGGGCACCTGCCGCCGCTTGGAGCCGCCCTTGCCCAGGCCCGACGTGCTGCCGCCGCGCCCACGCGGAGACGCCCGCGGCGGCCCCCCTCCCGGGGAGTCTGGGTGTGTAGAGGTGGTGGCGGTGGAGGAGGACTCGGAGAGCGTGCGCATGCTGTGGGTGGGGGACACGGGCTCCATGCCGCTGTAGTGCGGACCCCCACCTCCTCCTCCTCCTCCTCCTCCCATCAGCACCCCTCCTCCTCCTCCCATCGCTCCTGCCCCGGCCATGGCTCCCGCCCCGCCCTCGTACTCCATCTTGCAGGTGGCGGAGGAGGAGGCGGCCGGGGAGGATGTGGAGGCGGTGGTGAGGGTGGAGGTGGTGAAGCCCGGCAGGCTGGCCTCCAGGCTGCAGGCCGTCAGCCCCAGGTCCTCCGTCTTCACCGTGCTGTAGAAGGGGTCAGACCCCCACTGGTCAGTCCCCACCACCCCGCCGCTGCACGTGCTGACCGTCACCCCACCCCCGGCCAGGCCGCCGACGGCCGCCGTGGCCAACTGTTCGTACTCCGGCATGAACACGCAGCTGTCGTCAGAGAAAGCCTGACTGACGTCATCCACCGTCAGCGACGGCGACAGCACAGGCTGGGGGTAGCCCTGAAGCTGCTGCTGCTGTTGCTGTTGATGGTGTTGATGCTGTTGTTGTTGTTGCTGTTGCTGTTGTTGCTGTGGCTGTTGTGGGAGGTGGTGGAGGGAGAGGGGGTGGTGGGGGAGGTGAGGGGGGTGGTGGCTCACGGGGCTAGGGGTGGAGGGCACAGAAACACTGACAGGCCCTGGAGACGATTGCTGCTGCTGCTGCGTCAAGAAGTTAGTACTCCCGCCGCTGTTGTGATGGTGAGGGTGATGGTGGTGGTGGTGGTGGGGGTGGTGGTGATGATGAGGGAGGTGATGGCTCTGAGCGCTGCTGATGCTGTTGTTGTTGTTGTTGTTGCTGACGCTGCTGCTGCTGCTGGCGATGGGAGTGCCGGGCTGCTGACGCTCGATTTCCGCCAAGTGCTGACTGGTGGCGGCACTGGACAGCGTCAGGAGGTCTGCGGGAGAAGAAGCGACAGGCGAGGTTACCACTGCGCTATCGGGAACACCGTGCGGGGAGGCGGCGGCGGCGGTGGCGGTGGCGACGACACCCCCTCCTCCTCCTCCTCCTCCTCCTCCCCCCGCCACGGAATTGGAAACACCCGTCACATAGTCCGACAAGTCGAGCGACGTTTCGAACGACGGGTGAAGATCGAACAAAGACTCCAGCGTTTTGGTGTCGAACCCCACATGCAAAAAGGGCTTCGTCTCACCTTTAAAGGGAGCGAGAGGAGAAGTGTCATACATTTGGATAGGCTCGAGGAACTCACCCAGACTGATGGCTTGGCATGGCAGACCAGTCAAATTCTCGTCGGAAAGAGAGAGGAAATTCTCTGGCTGAGTAATCGGCTCTATTTTGGCGGTTGGGAATGGTGAACCAAGTAGCAAGTCGACTCGGAAACACACAGTGTTCACTAACACTCTCCGTTGCTGGCGTCGGAGCTTGGGAGAAGACTCGCGATTCCACTTCGAGCTCTTGCTATTCTTGACAGGGAATGCCGAATGCTGTGTCGTCAAGCAGTGCGCAACTCTCTTATACTGCTCCGCGGCGTCCTCCAATCTACGTCATAGATTCCTCCGCGCTCATCGATTTTTTCTTTTTAAGCAGTGGAATGCTGTGATGTTAGAAGTACATTATTTCTGCACTTTGATTTACTGATTGAAATATAAATGTTGTAGTAGTTTTGTATTTTTAATGGTTAAATTGCAAGGGTTTCTTAGAACTTAATTGTACGCGTAAGAAATCCTGGGAAACACCCTTGTGAAGAGGCAGCTAAATATAGAACATTACATCACTTCAAGCGCAGCCATTGGTCGTTTATTTTGGATCCGTCTAAGAATAACTTTTGACGCAGAATCCCTTTAGAGGAGGTTTCCCTCTAGTGACGTCAATGCATAATGAGGAGGGCAAGGTGATGGCTGGGTCGTCTAAGTATAGATACATAATGTTGGCGCGATCGATATTCTTTTCTTGTCAGTTGCAGATGGAATCCCGGTGCAATGATTGATGTGCTGAAAATGCTGGATTTTTTTGTTGGTGGTCTAGCGGAATCAGTATAGCTCGAAAAGACTTGTGTGTCGTCTTTTATTATTATTTTTTTAAGCATTATGTTTCATTCGTGTCTGGTTCACAGGAAACTTGGGGAAACTCTTCAGGAATTCTTATTGATAGGTCAGCATATTTTTAGGTTTTTGGATGATGCAGCTTGAGAATGCAGTCAGTGGGATGCACCTGGGGGTGGGGGTGGAGGTTTGGGGACAGGGTTGGATTTAACTGGATGATTATTTACTGTTATCCCAGTGACACGTAATAAACCCACCCACTCCTCCACGTTATATCGTGGACTTGTACATTGAACTGGTAAGCAGTGCATGACAGTCGGTCTATGGATCGATTTTCTGTTGTTGAAGCACAACCCAAATGCAAGCGAGTCTCCTATTTTCCCTTCAGACTGATCTGGTCCCTGCTTTTTAGGCTTTTGTCCCGTTCATACATCTCCCATTCCAACCAAATCGCAGTTAACTGGCATTGCAGGCCGCATATTTGTGTTTAGGAAAGCAACTGGGTGGATGAGATGATCGTCAAAATTAAATCTGATTTGGTCATGATTTGTGAGTCTTAAATACACCACGAAACTTGTGTAAATTTCATGGTGAAAATATATTACTAAGTAAAGATTTTAATCGAGTGCATCTGTGCACAACTGTATTCATGATTGTGTTCATTATTCGCTTCTAGAAGATAACTTTTATATATATCTTTTATTTTTACCTCCGCCTCTGCACAATCGCGTTGACGAATTCGTACGGTTACTGCAAAAGCTGCACCGGCTTTTTTGTTTGTTTCGTCAGTTCTATTTTCAATGATTCCGACATATTCCTGAAAGCCAGCTGGGCGTGGGAAGCGAGCAGAAAAGCGACTGAAATCGGCGAATTACTTCCCCCGCTGACGATTATTCGGCCGTTTTACAGCCCGATTTTGAAGGTGAGTATGCTTGTGCTGTATTAGAGAGTTGATTTTGTGTCATTCAGGAACCAGGACTCGGTTGAGAAACGAGCAAGGTTTGATCTCAAACGAGATGAAGATGGGGCAAAGTGATTGTGAACGCATGGTGTTGATCAGTTTTCGCCTCCTCAGTCCTGTTGTTGCTTCATCCTTCGAGCTATTAAAACGATAACGGATTTGATTTCATTGTTGTTTTCATCACTTTCTTGGTAGAGGGGCTATAATGGGGTACATGGGGAAAAAAGGAAAGGCAATTTTCGTGGATTTCAGCCGAAAGAAGCCGCTATGAATCACCATCACACAATGATTGTGACAAGTTTAGTTTTGAACTCCCAATGATTGTGACAAGTTTAGTTTTGAACTCTTGACTTGAAGGCACGGAGAGGACTAGATGTGTTGGGCACCCCCCACACCACCACTTCCCCCCACCCACTTTACACACACACACACACACACATGATGTACACACACACAGACACACACACTCGCTCACTCACTCACTCACTCACTCACTCACACAACACACACACAACACACACACACACACAACACAACACACACACACAACACACTTCTTATTCATTATTGTAATATGTGTTATAGATTTGTTTGACTTGTCTCCTCTTTATATTAGCGGGGACTCTCCCCCCCACCCCCCACCCCACCCCCCCTCTTGTTCTCTATGCTCATTCCTCATCCTCTGTCATTGTCTCTTCCTTCATTATCCACCTCCCCCCTCCCACCTAACACCACTCACCTGCGTGTGTATTTTGGATGTAGAACAGGAATTTGTGCTTATTCATATTTTCAGTCAGTATTAATAAAAAGTCAGTTAGTCTGTCTGTTTATCTGACTGTCTGTCTCTGTCTCTGTCTGTCTGTCTGTCTGTCTGTCTCTGTCTGTCTGTCTGTCTGTCTCTCTCTCTCTCTCTCTCTCTCTCTCTCTCTCTCTCTCTTGCTCTCTCTTTTTTTTTCTTTTTTTTTTTATCACAAAAGAAGTTCTATGGACTTGAATAATTATAACCAGTGTTCATTGACAATGGTGATGGTATGTGCATTGCAAACTTGTGCATTTTTGTCATGTTATCATCATTAATGTCAGAGTATTAAACTCAACATCAGTATCTCAGACATAATTAGTCTTTAATTACACATACTTAACCGTGACCCAACTAGTGCAGACTCCGGCAGGGGTCTGTCACGGTAAGTATTTTATTTAAACGTAATTTTAGATAGAAAAGTTCCTATTACTATGGTTAAACCTGGTACCCCAAAAAAAGTCTCTAATATGCAGTAATTCCTTGACAGACCTGTGTTGCGTACATGTACATGTGTGTATGTGTGAGTGTGCCTGCACTTTTATGGTCAGCTTTTTTAATAAGTACATCAGAAAAATCAGTGAAATGTTATGAAAAATGTATTCAGGAGTTTTCTCTTGACATATAAAAAAGAGCAACCAAATACTTGGACTGTAGTGTTACTCTTGATTATTTGGTTGCTGTTTTCTTCTAATTTAAAAAAAAAAAAATCACACACAGCTGTATTATCAGTATCATTATTAATACTCTAGTTGAAATTGTATGATCATCTTCTTCGTTCGTGAGCTGCAACTCCCACATTCACCCGTATACATGTACATGAGTGGGCTTTTATGTGCATGACTGTTTTCACCTCGCCATGTAGGCAGCCATACTCCATTTTTTGGGTAGTATGATCATAATCTTTTTTAAGTCCTTGATTTTTTTTCATCTTCTTTCATTGCAGACAATTTCTGACTGAACAGACTCACCAGTAGCCTTTCTGGAGAGTCTTTTTTGCTTCTCCCCCAGCCTCCCCCTGCCCTCAAGAATTCAAGTGCACAACCTTACACCTCCAGTCCACCACATCTTGTAGCATGGCGCCTCGAAAGCAGCAAGGAAATGACGGCCAGGGAGAGGGATCCAGTTCGGGGTCCAAACGCTCTGCGACAAGCAAGGACAGTGATGACTACAAGAAGCGGCGAGAGCGGAACAACATCGCTGTGCGCAAGAGCCGGCAGCTGAGCCGGCAGAAGGCTAAGGCCATGGAGGAGAAGATGAGCCAGCTGCGAGCAGAGAACAGGAGCTTAGAAGAGAAAGTCAAGCTGCTGAGCAAAGAGCTGGGCATCCTCAAAGACCTCTTCCTGTCTGCCGCTACCCCCGGCGCCACCACCAGTGGTGAGGAAGCCAGCTTGGCTGCTGGCTTGACTTCTCAGGAGGCGGAGGTTTTGAACGATGTAGTGATGGCCACCAAGGATCATAAATATTCAGCTTCTACCTGGAAACGACACAGTTAAGAAAAGCGGTTTGTTTGTTTTGGGTTTCTTTCAACATTGCAAACTAAGGAGGCTCAGTTGTTTTTCATTGCAACCATCTTATCCGGTGTTCACATCTACTTGTTTAGTTATGATTAGCGAGTCTCACAATCATGCTGTTCAGTTTTGGTCATAGTTTTAAAAGTTAACTTTAGTATGTCACTAAGTGTCTTACTAGCATGGCACTAAACAGTCACCTTTTTGATGTTGTTGTTAGTAATAATGCTCTTTCATGTAAGTATTGCAATGTTTTTAAAAAATTATAAAACAAATTTTCAAATTTTAATGCAGTTTTAGATGATGTTACTTTAAAAAAAACAAGAGAGGCAGAGCCTTGAAGACTCATTTGTGATACACTTTTTTTAAAAATCCAAGCTTTTTATATATTGAGTATAATGCATTTACTGTTATATTTATATTTTTTATATTCTCTAAACTTGGCACTTTGATCCAATATTCGACTCAACAAAAGATCTGTCATTATTTTCATTTTTTGTTCAAACAGGAACTTCTTTTGCTAAGCGTGAAAGTTTTGTTTATTGCAAACGTTTTGCTGCAGGCAGTAAAACAAGGGAAATTACTCTGCTGGGGGACTTAGTTTGCTTTAAACTGATCTTTCTCATCTTAAACATTACATTTTGAAATTATACTCAATACATAAAAAGCTTGGATGTTTTTTTAAAAAGTGCATCATAAGTGAGTCTTGAAGGCCTTGCCTCTCTTGTTTCAAAATGTAATGTTTAAGATGAGAAAGATCAGTTTAAAGCAAATTAACTCCCCCTAGCATTACAGAGTAATTTCCCTTTTTTACTATCTGCACCAAAACGTTTGCAAAATAAAATAAAACTTCCATGCTTAGCAAAAGAAGTTCCTGTTTGAACAAAAAATGATAATAATGACTGCTCTAGCTGTTGGGTCAGATTATCAGATCAAAGTGCCAAGTTTAGAGAATGCAAAAAATATAAATATAACAGTAAATGCAGTTTGCATATAATTAGGCTTCATTCTTTATTTTTTTGTGCCCATCCCAGAGGCGCAATATTGTTTTAAGCAAGATGACTGGAAAGAACTGAATTTTTCCTATTTTTATGCCAAATTTGGTGTCAACTGACAAAGTAGTTGCAGAGAAAATGTCAATGTTAAAGTTTACCACGGACACACAGACACACACACACACACACACACACACAGACAACCGAACACCGGGTTAAAACAGGTGAAAATATGTCAGTTTTAGTTTTCTAACTTGTATTTGATTTGTACAGTTTTTACCGTAACACCTGTTAGCATCAGATAATAAGGATTGTTTTTCTTTTAATGTTCATGTCTGGAAAAAGCACATTTTATTTTTGTATAGATTGTATGTCATTTATTAATTGGTTTACATGCCAGTCAGAATAAAAAAGGCTGAAGATTCATGTTTACTCATGTATGAGGAATAACATTAACTGTTTTCAAGATAAGTTATGCCACAGACGAATTTTCATAACTAATGAGGTAATTTCATTGGTGTGAAACTGAAAAACTCACAGTGTCTGAGAAAGGGGTGTTGTTTCTATTTGTACAATTGTAAAATTTTATACTATATATCATGTTGCTTGTTCATTATTTTCTCTTATTTATCATGTTATCATTCTTTTTCTTCTCCCTCAACTCTATGAATAGTCATTGATTGGGGCTCTGCATAGAAGAATTTTTCCCCAAAAAATTCTGCCTCATTGTCTGCACCATTTCTTTGGCATTACTCTCACACATATTCACCCAGGTTTGTCTGTTGAGGTCTCATTGTTGGTAGTCCACAGGGAACCATCAGTGTTATTTTGCCAGGAGGCCACACACCAGAGGA
This sequence comes from Babylonia areolata, assembly GCF_041734735.1. Lineage (NCBI taxonomy): Eukaryota > Metazoa > Mollusca > Gastropoda > Neogastropoda > Buccinidae > Babylonia > Babylonia areolata. The sequence goes on along the minus strand of NC_134901.1, from coordinate 34,801,789 downwards.
GACTCTGCACTGCTACTGAATCACTTTGATGGTGTTCAGCAGTGCCTGTTCTGATCTGATATACTTAGGACACCACCTACTCAGCCTTATACTGATAATAATTGCTCATTTGTGGAGCCATACTTAGGGTCCCCACCCCTGTGTGGAGACTGCCACCACGTCCCTCCAACAATAGTCCCCCATGAATCTGCCAACACTGAAGACTTGACAAGACTCATCCCAAGCACAGAAGTGGAGGGGTATCAAAACTGAGGTCACAATGAGAGCAGGGCATGAAAGGGCACATGATGATGAAGAAGAAGGATGACAATGATGCTGATGACTGTAGTACTATGGGGGTTCATTTATGTTTGGGACTACATGACAAGGCTGAACTCTACTCTTCCTGTCATAATGAAATCATGGATTATGCTATTAACCAGGCCCAAGAGATAAAGTTGGTCAGGTAATTAGAGCAACACACCCAAAGATGCATTGGTGAAGTGGATAATACTCAACTGTGTACTGTGTGGTCCTGGTCTTCCCATTTAAACCTCTGGGTAGGAGCCAGCTGTGTGCCAAAGGAACCCAGCTATGCTGGGAATTGAACCTTGCATCCTCCCAGCCATCAGTCAGCAACGCTAGCCACTTCACCATGGTGGCTGGTTATCATTGAATAATGGTATTTTTGATTCATTGTATTGGAAGAGTAAATTTTACAGCTTCACACATGTTGATATTTTATACTCAAACCATGGACACAGTTGACATGTCATCAACTCTGCAAAAGATGTATTCAGTTCCAAAAGATGTGTTCATTTCACTTCTTTCATTTTTGGTGGTCTGGAAAAATGTTCTTTTTTCTTCTTCATTTTTTCTTGTCATCTTCCCCCCATCCCAACCACTCTAACCCCATTTGTTTAAAATTTGACTGTGAATCAGAGTTACAGAATTTGTATGATTGCATGTGCCTTCTTAGACCCATCTTTCTTCCTCAGGACTAAGCGTGCTTCAGGTATAGAACTGATCAAGACTTAACAAGTATCTAAACGTAGACATCGTCCACAGAATGAAAGAGGAAATTAGTCCACTTGCAAATGGATATTTTCCTTCCCTTCATTTTCTCATCTCGGGGCCCCTGTTCTGACGAATTGATGCACTCTGTTGGAATGTTTACTGTAGTTGGACTTGCAGGCAGGTGATGATCAAGGAGAGAACTGTACATCACTACATGTATCTGTTTATGCAAATATTACAATATAACGACCAAGTTCCGCCCTTAACCGCATCTTTTTTTTTTTTTTCGTCTTTGCTATTAGTATTAGTATATTACTATATACATGGCTCCCCCATCTCTCTCCATTGCTACTCTCACTTAATTTTTTTTTCTTTAATTTCTTAAGTCAGTGGGCGAGAGCTGTTTCCATGAAGAGTCATAAGAAACATTAGGAGAGCAGTTTTGAAATTTTTAATTATATTATTGCACTGAATTTTGTAGAGCTACCCAGCCATTGACATTCATTGATTTGATAGCAGCATTGATATCAAACATGATATTTTACAACCCTTTGACTTTTCTTTCATCTGTTAGGTATATGCATATTTTAAAGTCTTGTGTTGTCATCTTGTTTCTACCGACAGCTATGGTCCATAGGCTTGCCTTTTATCCAACATCTCTACATTGTCTCGGGGATCAACCACATGGAGACAGTTGAATGTTGCTTGGTGTTGAACCTCCAATGATACATTGAGTGTCAATCAAATGTCTGTATGTTGATTTTTTTTTTTAATGTTTGAACATGCCTTCAGTTACGGTATGGCCTGTGCAATGGGTTGATGACACCATGAACTGGATTCAGTGTCAGTCACCATTGTAAAGTGATTTTCAGTTGGACAGAAGAGAGATGGCTGCATTATGGAACTTCACATAGGATGGCGAGTATGCCCAGAGACATGTGGGTGGGACTGTCAGAGGAAATGACTGAATGATGATGTAAGACGGCCATAATGTATGTGATGAACAACCTATACTGATTATATGTGGATTGATATGATGGTAATTCAGTCGCAGAGGTTGAGAGCCATTGTATGACAAACTGCACTTTTTGTGTGTACTGTAGGTTGATGGTGAATGGCAGAATGTTCAACAATCTGTCTTGCTTGACTGCAGATGGCGAAGGCTGAAAGGGTTGACAGTTCATTCCTGTCCAAAAATAATGGTTTGGAAAAAGATTTACATCTGTAGACATACATTTTGATATGCTTGGTAAAAGGGCTGTCCATGTTTTGCTCAGTTGGCATATTTGTCAAATTTCATTTAAAAACCATGGTGGGCTGTCTTGGCTCATCTGTCTTGAATCAGGAACATGTTGACAGTTATATCTGTACTTCTTGGGCTCATGATGTTTTCTTTTGAATGATGTTGAAGGGAAAAGTTTTGTTTCATCTTAGCAAAACTTGAAAACTTTGCATGGAGCATATATATGGATATTTCTCTGAAAATGGAGATGTTTTTGATTCATCCATTCACAGGAAGCAAGGGTACATCTGATGTCTTTCTCTTTGTGTGGGAACTCAGGGCTGTCATTCGGGTTGACTCTTCTGTTTTGTGGTGCTTGTCCAGCTACACATTTCCTCTTCTCATCTGCTTTGGGCTTTAAGGAAATCTCAGTACTGTACAGCAGAACAGGACATATGTAATTTCCTATTGTGTATGTACAAAAGAGACAAGAGGTGAGGCTAGTCTGATAAAGTGATGTCGTATGATGACCTTACATTACAGATCTTTGAGTGTATTGTTGTATGATGAGTGTCACGCTCTGATTTTCATGTTTTCTTTAGAAAGATCAGATGTTTTAATACAATAATCATTTAAAACTCATCATGAGGGTGTTTTTGTGATTGTTTTCCTTAATTCAGTGTTTTTTTGTGTAGGAATTGGACTCGGATTTTTTTAATTCACTTTTTCCAGTTTCAGGTTTTATTAAATAGATTCCTTGTGATCAGTGCCTACCAGCTTCATGAATTTCCGCATGTATTGCAAAGTAATATAAAAGTGCATATCAATCACAAGCTCAGCTTTGCACTCTACTTGTATTTAATCACGTTTGATAGGCTGTGTGTGACAAACTGTTGCTTGAAAAATCAGCAGTTAAACTGGTTGCCTGTGGAAGAACTGGTGCCAAATTTAATAAATGATGCGTGAAAGGATGTCTTGGGTTCAGTAAGCTGGTACTTCCTCGTTGTATGATGTTTATCATGAAGCTGCCCATGATGGAGTATTCAGTGCCATATATCTGTCATGCATCACAGTTTGGTTAACTAATCCTTTGTCCGTAGCCAGCACCAAGTCATAGTTGTGACCCGTTTTACCTGTGATGTCATGATTCCATTAACTGTTTGTGAAGCAGAAAAGGAGGTTGTTAATGATGATTTGTTAGCAGGTGATAATACATTTGTCCAGTAGTATCAGTCAGTTTCAGTAGTGTAACCTGAGTTTGCCTTCATATTACCTAACTCTGTACCTTCTCTTTGTAAGTTCACTCTTCTCATCTGCCACCCCCCCCCCCCCCCCCCCCCCCCCCCCCCCCCCCCCTCGCTCTGTTGTGTAGTTGAAGGAATGTGAAATGTAACTTGTATGGAAATGAATTCTGCTCATGGCATCTACAGTTATACCAGTACTGAATGTTTGGAGCCATTTCCTGAAGAAAAAAACACTCACAAAAAACAACAACAACAAAACTTGTCAGATGGAATGTGAAGGAAATAGCATGAAAATGTCCTCTCTTTTTTGTTGTTGTTGTTGTTTCTTTTTGTTGTTGTTGTTTTGTATAATTTTTTTATACACTGAATCCATATATTGTGAAAATGATAAATCTGTCTTTCCAGATGGTTAGGATATTATACAGCCAGTTTACAGTTATTAGAATTTCTCTAAGAACAGCTGGTGATTGGGAACTGATCATAGTTTGAATCAAATTCAAACGGGAGATGTGGTTGTAGAGATCATTGATATGAAAGAGTAGGATCAAGGAAAGTAAGCAGTGCACACACACACACACACACACTTGAACACAACATTACACATGGCACACACACACACACACACACACACACACACACACACACATACTGATATGGTCAGCATGTACTTCAGATGATAATGTAAGGTGGAAACTTCAGCATGAGCGATTGTTCCGGAGTACATGTGTGCAAAGCATTGCCAATGTCCAAAGTAACTGTGGTCATCTTTTCACAGAGAATGTACAAATTACTTCTGTCCTCAAATTTGGTCAAATATTGTACAAATATTGTACAAACTGCTTGTGTTCTCAGTGCTTTCACAGCTTCAGATTTTTTGGAGTAAACCATGTTTAAACATGCTTTTCTTGTGAAGTGTTCCTATGATGATTGATGAATGATTTGTGTTGGTTTATGCAGTTTGTGTGTGTGTGTATATATATATATATATATATATATATGTGTGTGTGTGTGTGTGTGTGTGTGTGTGTGTTTAGGCATACGCACTTCAAAGTCTGGTCAGTTAAAGTTTTTTCATACTTTCAGTTTCAAAGGAGGGATCACTAAAGTGTTCAGACTGATCTGTATACACTTCATTACATCTGCTTTTGAAAGTTGAAAAAGGAGGAAAAGAGAGAGAGCAGATGTATCACCTAAGCATAGACCCCATCACACTGGTCAGACCTCAAAAGCCTACCAAAGGCTGCAGGAAAACTTCAATCAATAAAGGAACCTGCATGCAGGCATATACTTGAACATAATCACCTCAGGCACACACACACAGACAGACTGACAAACACAAACACATGAAAACTTCAATCAATAAAGAAATTTGCATGCCTGTTTATAATTGAACATACCTCCCCTTAGGGACACACACACACACACACAGACTGTATGTGGCAAACTCCCACTCCAACCATGTGTAAATGAATGAAAATGAGTAAAAAAATATGTGGTTACATGAGCCATTATCAAAACTAAACAAAGTTCTGTGTGTGTGTTTGTGTGTGCATGCAAATTGTTGTTGATTTTCAAGGAAAATAATACATTAAGGAATAAAAGACATACACTTTAAAGGAAAAAAATCAAGCTGACTTTACCTTCCATATTTTTTTTTTTTCAACCAACTGACTGTTGTAGTGTTAAGTGTGATAAGTTATTGATTTCCTTACTAAGTTACCAAGCCAAAATTTGTTCAAACTGAATTTCCCACCATTTGAGACACACGGATTACTCTTTTCTTGAAGTAAATTACATTTTGAATATTTTTAGACAAAGTAAACAACTTGCATAAGTGGCTGAGAGGAGCAGCCTCGTCACTAGAAAGCTGACACAATATCAGTATATGAATAATACAGATGTATCATGTGATTTTGAGCAGCTTCATGATTATACTTTGACTGATAAGTCGATATGACAATGAATAAATGTTGAACTGAACTGACACGTGTTGTCGATCACATAATCTGATAATAAATGGCTGTTGAACTGAACTGACACCACCTGTTAACAGAACCCAGTTTCGGTTCAGTGCCGGGATGACTCTTTGATGTAACCACCGCACACCTCGTATTGATAAACGTCGTACAGAGAAGCAAACATTTATGTCTAAAGCCAATGTCCTTCCTGGATTGAGGAACAAATTTAAAGCCACCAGTTTCGTTAAAACGCTGGTTTGTCATGAAATTAATTATTCATTTCATTTCAAACCGAGACGGGGGAACCCTGCAGACATGACGCGACACGACCTACTTTTTTTTCAGTCATCGTCTGCCAGCCTCGGAATGACCTCGACCTTCGTTTTCCCACCTCCACCCTTCCCCCTCCCACCCACCACCCAACCGCCTTCGGTGCATTCACTGAAGGGGTGCCCCCAGCCAGAAATAGATCGGAATGCTTCATTGAAAAGGAGTTCCCTCGTGACGTCACATTGACGTCAATCATCACATGAGTGCGAGTCAGTCTCTTGGCAGCCGACACCCGAGAGGCTCTTTCAGGGCTGGCGAAGCGTAAATATTTGCGGGACCGAAATAGAAACCTTAAGCCTTTCTGATCGGATCTTTGGGGGGGTCCCCGGGTCAGCCAGGCGTGTAAAGAAAAGTAGAACGGTGTCGGATGATTCCAAAGAAAAGAAAAGAAAGAAAGAAAGAAAGAAAGAAAAAATCAGTGAGAGAGGGAGGGAGAAAGAGAGAGTGAGAGAGTGAAAGAAATGTTCTGTATACTGTGGTTACGGACGTTCGTCACCCTTGTGTACACAGATCGTGCTGGTTCAGAGAGAGAGAGAGAGAGAGAGAGAGAGAGAGAGAGAATAAAATT
>NC_134901.1:34755471-34787971 GCF_041734735.1 Babylonia areolata | reverse complement strand
GAACTCTGTGATCGCCGTTTTGCAAGCAGACCGCAGGCCCGCGGTACAAAAGCCTGGCAAATTAACAATAGGGGGCCTACACACTTTGGACATTGGGAAGTCTCTCACTGAGGTGTATCAATATAATTTTTTTTTTTTTTTTTTTTATATAGAAAGCCTGGCAAATTTGCCCCGAAGCAGTGTTCCTGCTTGCCTGGCTAAACTCGGTATAGAGTTGTACACGCTGTACACACACACACCCACCCCCCACACCCAGAGTTGTGAGTTCGATGAACCGAAGCCTTCGGGGTGTGCGAGAAAGGAGGTGTATGTGGATGGGGTTTGGATGGTGGGGTGGGAGTGAAAGGGTGGAGTGGGATGTATCTTGCTGTCCACTTTCCCATGCTGTGGTACTGATGGTGCACGTGGAGTGTCCCATTCACCCCCACCCTTTCCCACCACACTTCCTGGGATGGGTTGTCCCACTTGACCATGTCACATGAAGAATGGGGGGCGGGGCGGGGGGCTAGGGGGGGTCACGCACACACCAACAAACTGCGCGTTCATGCACACTCTGTCAAGCACTCCCACTCACTCACCACTCGCAAGCACGCACACACACATATACATATACACGCACACACATACGTACACACACACACACACACACACACACTCACGAGAGAGAGAGTGGGAGAGAGAGAGAGAATACGAATGGCTTTTTTCAGCCATTTTCAGGCCCTTTGTGAAAATTCTTAACATTTATCATCATCATCACCTCGCCCCCCCCGCCCCCACCGCCCCCACTCCCAATGCACGCACGTACGCACACACACACACACACACACACACACACACACAAAAAGCAAAACAAAACAACAACAACAAAAAACACATACCACACTACACACACATACCACACTACATACACACACTCTCTCTCCCTCACACACACACACACATACACACACACACACGCACACACACACACACACACACACACACACACTAACACACACACACACACACACATACACACGCGCGCACACACACACACACACACACACACACACCAAACAAACAAAAACTACACACCCCTGCACACATATTGATTCTGTTACATGTCTCTATTTTGATACAGCTAACTCTCTGTCTCCGTTTCTGTGTCACAGTTTCCCTGTTGAATTCTTTGTGTTCGTATGTGATATATATTTATACAGTACAGCCTACTCTCTACCTCGGTGTCTCAGTCTCCCTGTTGAATTCTTTGTGTCTGTCTCTTTCTGTCTCTCTTCCTCTTACTCTCCCTCCGTCTCTGTGTCCATCTCTCTCCCTCTCTGTCTGTCTGCCTCTCTTTTTTTTCCACTTGGTGTGAACAGTATTTTATTTGGAACAGGTCACAATGCAATACAGATATCGATGAACAGGACAAGAAAATCTTATATAAAGTCCTGTCCTGATACATGTAGGCTACATACTGAATATGTGATGGATGTCATAAGAACTAGAAGTTAAGACGTGATCATAGCCTACATGAGTTTTGAACAAAACTAAGTTCAACTCCAGTTCTTCCCCCCTTTCTGAATCTGTTTCTCTCCCTCTCTGTCTCTATCTGTCTGTCTGTCTGTGTCTGTGTCTCTCAAAGCTCTACGTTTTACTCTCTCTCCCCTTCTTCCATTCCCTGCCCCGTATGCCATTCTTTCCCGCTCTCGCTCTCTCTCTTTCTCTCTGTCTGTCTGTCTGTCTATATCCCTCTCTATATAAATCTATCTATCCATCTATCTGTCTGAATATGCTTTTTATCTATCAATTTGTTGTTGTTGTTTTTATAATAAGTTTGATGTTATCGACAAAAGACTTGCCCGCTTTACGTAATTCGACCAGAAGCAACTGATTAAAAAAATTTAAAAAAAGCCAGCAGCTTGCGTAAAAAAAGAAGAAGAAAAAAGTCAGAGTTGAAACTTGAACAATGAGTTTGGTCAGCGACATTTACATTTGTGCTACCCAAGTCACTGCCTGGTGGTCAATGCATTTAATTCATTTGAGAGAGAGAGAGAGAGAGAGGTTGTCTGGACCGCTTTTTTGTGCAACTTTCCCTCCTTCCTGTTTCATGAGGTCCCCGTGCAACGCATGAATATACCTGTCAATCAGTGCATGCAATTGACCTGAGCACGCAGGGAAGGCAAAAGGCTCCCCCCCCCCCTCCAAATCTTACTTTTCGGGTCAAAATCTGATTGGTTGAAATCAGTCGTTATTTTCTGGTTGACCAATGAACTTTTTCGGCTGCATTTCAGGTTTAAAAAACAAACAAACCCAAACAACCGAACGAGACACTTCTAGTCTGGGCTTCGAGCTTGACTAGCAGCAAGGTTGATTGTGTCTGGTGACGAAGTTCGGGAAGGAAGTCTGTGAAGAAACTAGAATGCAATATGAACAAAGGAAGGTAAGTGAAATGTCAGCACTTTACTTTATATTAAAGTAGAAAGGATTTTCCCCATCCCTTCCTGTCTGAACCCTTTCAGAGAAACGACACGAGCGGAGCAATGTCCGCCCAAAACATGGACGGGAAATTTTTGCGATGTATTTATTTTATTTTATTTATTTTTCTTTCTTTCTTTTTTTAATACGAAAGTGTACTTGATCCAGTCCCGTTTTAGCATCCTAAATCATTGCACTTCTTTTACCGGTAGTTTATATGCATGTATGAAACGATATTACTATTAGTAGATGTTGTCACCCGTTTTAGGTGGATTTCGACTCTTATTTTGTACGTTATTTTACTCAAATTTGATGCGGATTCAGTCTCTAAACTAACGTGCCACCATCTTGCTTTTTTCCTTTCTTTCTTTTCGTTTTTCGCCCCACAAACCATGGAAATGTAACCAATAGGTGCAATAATTTAGCGGGGTGCTAAAATTGGACATTAGCAGTCACACTACTTGTGTCTTTTTTTAAAACTCGATCTTTAATCAACATTTGACAGACAAGCTCAAGCCTTCAGAACGAGGGAAGGGGTCCCAAGAAAGGGAGTTTGACAAGAAACACGCCAAAAGACATAACAACACAAACCGCGTTGTTCTGCAGACTCTTTGATCGATATCGTTAAAAAAACAAAACAAAAAAACCCCCTGCAAACTGAACGCAACTTTTCAGAAAACCGAATAACGTGTCAGGAAAGGGTGACGGGCGCAATAGCCGAGTGGTTAAAACGTTTGACTGTCAATCTGAGGGTCCCGGGTTCGAATCACGGTGACGCGCCTGGTGGGTAAAGGGTGGGGATTTTTACGATCTCCCAGGTCAACATATGTGCAGAACTGCTTGTGCCTGAACCCCCTTCGTGTGTATATGCAAGCAGAAGATCAAATACGCACGTTAAAGATCCTGTAATCCATGTTAGCGTTCGGTGGGTTATGGAAACAAGAACATACCCAGCATGCACACCCCCGAAAACGGAGTATGGCTGCCTACATGGCGGGGTAAAAACCGTCATACACGTAAAAGCCCACTCGTGTGCATACGAGTGAACGCAGAAGAAGAAGTCAGGAAAGGGTGTTTGAAACGTCACACTGGGAGGGGTGAGGGAGGGGGGGGGGGGCAGTTTTCTCTGTCAAATCACGGGGTAGTTCCATGTCCACACCGAACTCTGTGATCGCCGTTTTGCAAGCAGACCGCAGGCCCGCGGTACAAAAGCCTGGCAAATTAAATATAGGGGGCCTACACACTTTGGACATTGGGAAGTCTCTCACTGAGGTGTATCAATATAATTTTTTTTTTTTTTTTTTTTTTTTAATAAATAGAAAGCCTGGCAAATTTGCCCCGAAGCAGTGTTCCTGCTTGCCTGGCTAAACTCGGTATAGAGTTGTACACGCTGTACACACACACACACACACCCCACACCCAGAGTTGTGAGTTCGATGAACCGAAGCCTTCGGGGTGTGCGAGAAAGGAGGTGTATGTGGGTGGGGTTTGGATGGTGGGGTGGGAGTGAAAGGGTGGAGTGGGATGTATCTTGCTGTCCACTTTCCCATGCTGTGATACTGATGGTGCACGTGGAGTGTCCCATTCACCCCCACCCTTTCCCACCACACTTCCTGGGATGGGTTGTCCCACTTGACCATGTCACATGAAGAATGGGGAGCGGGGCGGGGGGCTAGGGAGGGGTCACGCACACACCAACAAACTGCGCGTTCATGCACACTCTGTCAAGCACTCCCACTCACTCACCACTCGCAAGCACGGACACACACATACATATACACGCACACACACACACACACACACACACACACACACACACACACACTCGCGAGAAAGAGAGAGTGGGAGAGAGAGAGAGAATACGAATGGCTTTTTTCAGCCATTTTCAGGCCCTTTGTGAAAATTCTTAACATTTATCATCATCATCACCTCGTCCCCCCGCCCCCACCGCCCCCACTCCCAATGCACGCACGTACACACACACACACACACACACACACACACACACACACACACTGCCTACAGCACCAGTTGTGTTCAGCGGTTGAGTTAAACTGGTTAAGTAGTTAGTGTTTACGAACGACATTAAAACAATGTGTGGCTTGGTAAGTGGGGTTTATGTGAATGGAGGGTGTGGGAATTGACATGGTGTAAGCAAAAGAATTCGTTTCCTCTGCCTGAATAAACAACAACAGAACTTGCATTCTTTTTGTGGGAAGTGCCGTGCTGTTGAACAAACCGTGCGTGGACAATGGTGAAGAGGAGAGAAAGGGAAAGAAGAAGAAAGAAAGAGGGAGAGTACTGAGAAAAAAAATGGACAACTGCAGACCTAGCTTTGTAAAGTCAACAGATCAGACACGCCCCAAAAAACGGCATTGTTTGGTTCAGTTGTGCGTGCGTTTTTGTTTGTTATTGTTGGTGGTGGTGGTGGTGTGTGTGTGTGTGTGTGTGTGTGATCGTGCGTGTATGTTTGTGTAAGCACGCGTGTTTGTCAGTATTGATGCTTTTCAATGTTAAGTATCAAAATATGTATGAGGCGTCTCGGAGAAGATTCATGAAACGACCCAAGTGTAGTGAAGACAGAGAACAGAAACACAAAGAAGACTTGGAGTCGGTTAATTATAGCATGTTTCTGGTTTTTATCTTTTATCATACCTTCAGCCTCTGTCATCTTTGACATTTCCAGCCCGTTTCGGCTCTTTACTGATGGTAATCTAACACGGGTTACATAAGTCTACACATAACTTTTAAGTTTGTACTTCACAGTATCCTTCTTTAAAACCCTGTTTCAAAAAGAAGAAAAAGAACAAAAAAAAAAAAGGTTGTTGCGTAGTGGTGACTGGTCCCCCTTACGAAGCGAGAGAACCAGAGCGTGTGCTGGATAGAATCTCAAACTGGTCAGTACTCTATTCTCCTGTACCAGACATTTTGTGGTGGTTTGGACACTAGTCATTCGAATCCACGGCAACAAGCGAATAATCCCTCGCAAAGTGTAGTAAATCCACTCTAATATGCATGTGTGTTTGTGTATGTGCGCGTGCACATATGCATATGTACACATATACATAGACACACCCCATGCTACACGTCTTCACATCCGGTCTGTTCTTCAGTCTGAGACAAAGCTTTCTAACAAAGAGAAGAGGAAAAAAAGATAAGGAAAACAAAAGAGATAGGAAAAAATTAAGACAGAAATAAAAGGGGTGTGAAAATAAAAGGTAGAAGGAAAACAAAAGAAAAAAAAAAACTCAAGGGAAATAGAATCCAAAAGGATGCTGCACCTGTCAATGAACTCGTTGGCTGTTGCCGTTGGTAACTATCAAGGAATGGAAGCACTAAGTATAGTACAGTGACGGTAGTGTTAGTGTCACAGTATATCTCGTTTCCTGTTTTCGTCTGGCGGCAGACCCTAGTCAAGCTCTTGGCCGGGCACTGCCAGACTGCAGAAGCTTCACTCATCACAATTGATTCCTGACTGTCACTGACTTGCTGTACAGACGCGCACGCACGTATGCACACGTTCGTAGGTACGCACACGCACACACACATATACACACAGAGAAAAGACACACACATACGCGCGCGCACGCACACACACACACACACACACACACACACACACACACACACACACACACACACACACACACACACACACACACAGATAGAAAGAACACATACACACACACACACAGAGAAGAGAGAGAAACACACACACTTACAGAAAGCACACACACACACACACACACACACACACACACACACACACACACACACACACACACAGAGTATCTACGTCAGCATGATATTATGGAGCGGATGTTCTTCCGCTCTTTTGTTATGATTCATTGTTCCACTGTTTCTGTCTTTGTCCCCCACCCTCTGTCTGTCTCTGTTGTATTCCCTCGTTACCAGCCCTCTCTTGTGTCAATGCATGTGACTTCGTTAACAGATATGATACCATCCAAACAGTACATGACTGGTGTGTAGTGGGGGGGAGGGAGGAGTGGAGGGGGGTGATACATGCTATACCCGATTGTCACTGAAGTGAAAAAGAATTTTAGGATATATATAGCAAAGACATGAGATGATGTGAATCTGAACTACTTGACAACAGACCTCAGAGAAAAACAAACAAAACAAAACAAAAACAAAAAACAAACAACAAAAAAAACACGAAAAAAAACATGCCAGTTCTTAGACGCGAATGAACAACTACTACTCTCAACAACAGCAATATCCACACACACACACACACACAAATATATATATATGATATTTTATAAATATTTTTGTATACATACTGTACACACACGCGCGCTTACACCCACACAAATACACACAACAACAGCAAAACACTCTCTTACCATACGTGTGCATAGAATCTGAAAATCGAAAACGACTTTGTTTTTGTCAGCGTATGCCATGTTGGATGGTGGAGAGGATGGTATGTCATCAAGTATGTATGAGGATCAGGCTGCCTTCTCTGCTGTCGATGGCCGGTCGTTCGTTTCCTGACAATCTTTCTTTCCTCTGTCGTTCTCTCTTTCTTTCTCTCGCTTTTGCTTTTTGTTGTTGTTGTTGTTTTGTCTGTCTTTCTTTCATTAGTCAGGTTTGTTTTTGTTCATTTTTCTGTTGACATGCCTTTGTTTTGTATCTTTTGGTTTCTCTCTTTTTCTTCTTTCCTGGTTTTTTTTTCTGTCTGTCTCTCATGTTTTTCTTTGTTTTTTGTTTTGCTTTGTTTTTGTTTTTCATTTTGGTTATGTCTTTTCCTTCCTTCCTTTCTTTTTTATATGTTCTCTTTCTTTCTATTTGTTTTATTCTTTTCCTCCCTTCCATTCCATTCTATGCGTCCTTCCATCTTGCCTGATTTTAAAGTTACCTTGGGGAATCTTTATCGTTATCATTGATATTGTTTTCTTGCTGCATTTCGTATTTGCTTTCTTTCTTTCTTTCTTTCTTTTTTTCTTTGTTTCATCATTTCTGGCTTTATTTCTTCATCCCTTTGGTTCTGTCCTTTTTATCCCTTCCATTTGTCCTGTAACTTATGTCAGCAGTACACGAGAAGTTTTTTTGGGGGGTCTCTGCCCCCCTCCTCTCTCTCTCTCTCTCTCTCTCTATATATATATATATATATATATGTGTGTGTGTGTGTGTGTTGTGTCTGTGTGTCTGATTCATTCTCTCTCTCTCTGTCTTTGTCTCTCGCTCACTCGCTCTCGATGTCAATTTTGTGTGCGTTTGTCCGCATGCGGACCCACAACAATTTCTTCTTCTTATTTTCTGTTTTTCGTTTTTGCAGAACAAGGAGGAGCGAGAGTTATGAACCACCCGACAAGTGCGAAGACGGATGTTTTTTGTTTTGTTTTTGTTTTGTTTTTTGTTTTTAGGCATGGAAGGAAATCAAGAATGTTCGTCTATACGAACAACTGCTTCAGATTCCTCACCGCCCCCCACCCCAACCCCCTGCCCCCTGAAGGACACACGCCGTCAGGAACGTCCACCTCTGGCAGAAAGAAAGGAAGAAAGAAAGAAACAAACCCACACACTATCAGTTGAGGATGAAATAAAGAGAAGATGCTGGTTGGTTATGCACACCGTTCGGAACCTGCGTCTGACATAACGGGGACATGCAGGTTTTGACGTGGAAGGCCTAGTTAAACGGGTATAATTATGCAGATGTCTGTTGGTTTTGTTTTGTTTGTTTTTTTCAACAGCAGATGTGATGTGGCGTGTATATAGACCAGTCCGCACGCAGTGAATCTGAAACTAACCGTGGAACCACACACCAGGGAAAGTAGAACTGTGGATGAGTAAAAGAGCACTTGGCCAAATTGTCTTTTACTCCCGTTTTACCCCTTCAAACGGAGCCATGGCCTTCCTTGCAATAAAAATCAGCAGCATACACACACACACACACACACACACACACACACACTGTGTGTGTGTCGCGTGCCATAGAGGCTGACACACGGATGCCGGACGAGCCAGGAGCACGTGGGAACGACACCACCGGTCAGACGTCGTGAAGGACGGGTCTGGAAAAAAGACTGTGATGACCATTCCGAATCAACCGGTCAGTCTTGAAACACACACACACACACACACACACACACATGGAGAGAGAGAGAGAGCACTTAAATCTGAGCACTGATTGATTTTATTGACTTTGATCAACAGTGCAAAAGTACGAAGAGAGAGGGAAAGAATATGTACGTGTGGTTATGCTTGTGGGTGTGCGTTTGTGTGTGTGTGTGTGACTGAATTTCCGAAAGTTTCGGACATGGTGTAGCAAACTGTCGAAGTTGTACATCAACACATTCACTGCAAACTCTGACAACGACATCGTCGTTCGAGTTAGGCCATCTTGACTTGGCATGAAACGCGTGGGGGAGTAGTGAGGGTGTGAGGAGGGATACTGAAGGGATGCAGTATTGTGGGGGTAAGGCGTGTACAAGAGGGGGAGAGTGGTTCATCGGTTAGTTACCTTCAGAAGTGCTAATTGCAGACTTGACACCGCCAGAACGATACGTAGGGTCAACGTTAAAGCTTGCGAACGTCTCAGAGCTAAAAAGATAATGCCAGAGAAGTTTTAGGTAATGGTGTCGGCCAACTTATGTCTGTATTGTGACGTATTTTGATTAGTAGATACATGACTGTTTAACCCAAATGAACCGATAAATCACTCACCGTCATGTCCACAGGTCTTCAAAGATCACCGCAACCGGCATATTTTACACACTCTTTGTCATCAATATTATATGAAAATTATAGACATAATAAGTATTTATATAGTGGGAACAGTCGTACATACAGGCTGTCTTGTTGGAACTGTAACGTTACGTTTCATACTAACGCTGCAGCTTTAACCAAATACTCGATGCCTTAGCTACCCCTCTCCCTCAACCCCCCCTTGCCCCCACTCTCTCTCTCTGTGAGGTGTTTGTTTGCACCACCCTTCATGAGGGGCAATGGCCTGTATCGAGAGGAGGAAACAACTCTCTCTCGCTCGTTTTCTCTCTCACTCGTTCTCTCTCTCACTCGTTCTCTCTCTCTCTCTCCCATCTCTCCGCTCCTATCTTTTTCGTAGCTTTAGGCATAGCGGGAGCTGAGTTCACACCTGCCGTGCGCATCAAACCGTGACGTCCAAATTCCGCCTGTCGGTAGGTCTATATCGATCCCTTGATCAGTCCAGCGGGGATCAATGTCTACTGACAGGACCGTCGAGCTGGATGGTCAGAAAAGGGGACCACGGCTGCTGTATCAGTATATACCTTCAGAATAGAAAGATTCCCCAGTGAGGTCACGATTGACTGAATGAGAAAAGAACTGAAAAGAAACAGACTCGTGAAAAGTACCAGCTCAGGCAGTCATTCAAAAAGGCAGCCCTTCAGTGGTAAGTGAACCGTGAACAACTGGGTGAGGGGAGGTGGATAAAGTGGCTTTTTCGCCGTGGGTTTTTTTTGTGTTTTTTGGGGGGGCGCGATGGGGAGAGGGGGGTTATTGCTTTGGGGACTAAAAGCGCTGGGTGGAAGAGGTGTGAAGGGACAGTCTACTGACTGACCACACACTGCACGTGTCTCCCTGAGTGGCACACCTGGACGGGGAGGGGTGGGGTGGGGGGCGGACAGGGGGGTTAAAATGGGCTGGTGGTCGTCGGCAGGTAGGGGCAGGTAAAAGAGCAAGCTGAGACAGGGATCTCTGACTCGAGAGGAGGAAAATAGGGGGATGTAAGTGGGTGAGAAGCGCGTGTGCAGGCGCGCGCGCGCGCACACACACACACACACACACACACACGTAAACGCCGTCTAAAATATATATGAAAAGACAATAAGGAAACCTAAGGAAAAGAAACACACACACAGCGAGCAAATTAGTTGTGGGGAGATCAAGTGCATGTAAGCATATCCTTACCTTCTAATGAAAAAAAAGAAAGAAAGAAAGAAAAAAAAAAGCATCACAAGGTTACCTTGAACTTGTGGGGACGGATAGCGAAGGAGAAATGCAGAGGATTAAGTGTAAAGTTTCAATGACAAGAAGAGGTCAGAGGGGCGGTGTGGGTGGCTCAGGATAATTGACCCCTCTCTCTATGGCAGAGGGCACTTGGTACGCTTGACATGACTCGCCGGTTTCGTGGTTCGGATGAAAGAACTCGGCAGTCGGGTCGGCAGCTGCAACAGTGACTTATTGTTCAGTTGAAGATTAACGACCCTGTGGGTATTTGGAACTGAACTGGTCAGGTTCTTCTCTTGTCGGGAGTCCAAGACAGTCGCTTTGTGGTATTGTGTTGTGCTGTGTTGTATTGTATTACTCCTTTTTGTCACAACAGATTCCTCTGTGTGAAATTCGGGCTGCTCTCCCCAGGGAGATGCTGAAGAAGAGAGGGAGTGCAGCGTAGCACTCTCTTGCGGTTCACCAACACCAAGAATATTATGTATTCTCGATATGACTGTTTCTATCTTGACTGCCATTTGTCTTGAGTCTGCCAACGTTTCAGCAAACTGGTAGAGGCAGCTGTGGTGCTCGTCATGTGGATGTTGTCCTGGGGCTTGGTGGACCATGCTGTATTGGAGGCTGTCCTAATGTCAAAGGCCGCACCTGTTGCCTTGACGACCATTTGAGGCTTACCCATGTCATCTCGCTCGAGGATGTCTGCGTCGTGCTCCACTCAGTTTCGGCCTGTGCGAAATTTGTCTGCTGCACTGGAACTGGGCACCTTCCTTAGCATGGAGGTTGCTCACGTCTGTTTTGTTTTTTGATAGGCCTCTCGCACACTTTGCCAGAATGAGCGGTTGGCGCTAGCTGTCTGGGATAGTGGCCACAGTTTGGGAGGAAGCCATCGCACTGTGTGCTCACCCCTCAACAGTGGCAGACCGGTACATCTCTTGACAAGCTGCAGCGCAACAGTTACCTGGTGGAGGGGGGGGGGCGTGGGGGAGGGTTGTCGTAGCAGTGGCTATACGGACTTGGTAAGTGATGTGCACAACCACAGCGGCAGACCACTTGAGCTGTCAGTCGTGTTTCGTGCAGTGTGATGTCCCCAACACGGTGTTGTCAGGTTTTCAACTTTCATTGATACAAATAAGAAAAAGAAGAAAAAATCCAAAAAACCCGAACCTAAAAGTCGTGAAGCCAATTGTTTTAGATGTTTGCCCCTCCACCCCCAACCCCCCCCCTCCCCCACAACCCCCGCCTCCAAATTATATATATATATATGTGTGTGTAAAACATGTGCCTAAACACAGGATGTTTGATCCACATGTAACGCTTTCAGCAAGCCCGCAATTGTAGTCGGTGACGTCGTGTGCAAAATTCTCATCTGTTCCTTTCACTTTTTGACGCCTTCGCTGAACCATACCCCGTTAAATGAACGACCACCGACTTGTACCACCAATGTACCCTGTGAGCCAAGAATTGTACCCATACAGTTCGTGAGGTCACGGGTGGATGGGCGTGAACGTTGAGACACGGGAGACAGAGAGGGCTGGGTCGGGAGTGGCTGTGGGGGAGGCGGGGGTTGGGTGGGGGTAGGGGGTTTGGGGAAGCGGGCAGGGTGGAGGTTGAGGAGGGTAGGGGAGGAGGGGGATACGGGTGGTGGTGGTAGTGGTGGAGAGGGTCTAGCCGGAGTGGGGTGGTGAAGGTGAAGGTCGCGTGTGGCCTGAGTGCCAGAGTTTAAGTGGCCGGTTACCGGTGTTGGATCAGGAGAGGGTTCCAGAGTGACGTCACAGGGCGAGGGGGACCACGACATTTTCTGGAACAGGAATAACAAGTAGATCGTGTGTGTAGTGTGGTTGAAAAAAAAAAGAGTGTGTGTGGGTGGGAGGGCGGGGGTGGAGGAGGTGTGTGTGTGAGAGAGAGAGGAAAGACGATCGAGAAACTTCGAAATGTCAGGGGAGAGAAACAGAGAGAGATATATATTAATTTTGTTATTCTAAAACACAGAGAGACAGACAAACGAACAGTAAAGACTCAAACAGAGGAACAACGACCATGTTTTTTTGTTTTTGTTGTTGTTGTTTTTTTCTCTCCTCCTGACAGAAATCCATGGAAGCCGACACGAAACCAACAGCCGCAATGTCTCTGGCCCGTTGAGGTCATCAGTGGAACCGATACCGACATCCGGCAGTCGTTGTTCAACCCAAGTGCACACAACACGCGCCCACCACACAGACACTGATATGAGCTGGTTATCTGTACAGTCACCTGATGATGATTCAAAACAACATGCGCTCTCAGTGCAGATGACTTGACTCCCCGCACCGCCCCCCCCCCCCCCCCCCCCCATTCCATTCATCACAAACAGCGGGAGCGCGGTTAAGATCACGACTCTTATTAGCGTCTTTTTTTTTCCCGGTCAACCACCGTGAACTTGGTAGACCTAAGGGAGGGTGGGGGATGGGGGGGGGGACTGATCTGGGTGGGGAGGGGGAAGGAACAAGAATAAAAAAAAAAAAAGGAAAAGAAAACCATTGGGGAGGGAGTTGTGGGTGGACTGGAAGAAGAATATAGTGGATCGGTGGTCTGGTGGCTACAGCAACCGGGACATGAGGGTTCCGGGGTCCATTCTGGCAAGGTTCGGATGGGTTTTTTTAATCATTTTACTTTAATTTCCAACACCGACTCCCACCCCCTCTGCCCCCCATCCACATCCACAGTTGAGGTCTGGGTACTAGTCTTTTATTTTGGGAAGAGACGATCGATAAACTGTGGTACCGTGTGCAGTTCTCGTTTAACTCTCTCCATACGAACGGCGAAAGAGACGACGTTAACAGCGTTTCACCCCAATTACCATCATCAAAATATTGCAAGCGGAAGGCTCTTATACTGAAGAGGTGAATGTTGACAAAGAATACCACAATTCTGACGACGGAAGCTAAAGGTTGGGTCATTCAGACACCTACTGGACATCCGAGGGGTCTGTGTAGAGGAGAAGAGAGGACTGGCCGTACTGAGTGAGTTAAAGCTACTTGTCAAAGAACCAAAAGTGAAAAGAGAAGTGTGAAATTGTGTAAATGATTGTGTGTGTGTGTGTGTTTGAAAGGGAAAAAATCCTACTTGGACGGGAAAACAAACATACGCAAACAGACAGGGACAAGTAATTGCATGACGAAGACATTTAAAGCAATTCAACAACAAAAACAAACATGAAAGCAAAAAAGCAACAAACCAACAAAAAAAAAAAAAGAGAAAAAAAAAAAAAAACACGTGCACACACACACACACACACACACACACACACATACATACACACATTGCCCGTGGTGTTGGGATGATTCTAAAGGCGTGCTGCTTTTCCTTTTGTTCTTTCTTTGTGCATCACGTTGCAAAGAATCGTGTTAAGAAAAGGAACGGCGTGGTGAGATGGTCAGAGCTCGAATGCGCAAATTAATTCAATCATCTTTATTGAGAATCGGTGATACCAGAGACGTTGTCTGGTGTCTGACAGATAATTCTTCTTCTTCGTTCGTGGGCTGCAACTCCCACGTCCACTCGTAAGTACACGAGTAGGCTTTTATGTGTATGACCGTTTTTACCCTGCCATGTAGGCAGCCATACTCCGTTTTCGTGGGTGTGCATGCTGGGTATTTTCTTGTTTCCATAACCCACCGAACGCTGACATGGATTACAGGATTTTTAACGTGCGTATTTAATCTTCTGCTTGCGTATACACAGGAAGGGGGTTCAGGCACAAGCAGGTTTGCACATATGTTGACCTGGGGATCGGAAAAATCCCCACCCTTTACCCACCAGGCGTCGTTACCGAGATTCGAATCCAGGACCCTCAGATTGAAAGTCCAACGCTTTTACAACTCGTCTATTGCGCCCGTCATCGCCACATCCGAAAGACTGAGCGCCCATACCTCACCACGAAAGGCCCAGCAGAGGAAAGTTTTCGAAGTACCCCCCGCGGATTCGAACAGGGAAACCTCCTCCAAGTTCGGCGTGGCTCTTTGACCACGTGGCCACCGCCGCTTCTGGTATAGCCAAACCGCGGATCAACACGTGCGTGCATCGAAACCCGCGAGCACCACCGTGGGTGTGTGTGAATGATATTGCAGGCTTCGACATCGTGACCTGATTCTGAACCGGATCAGAGGGCAGAAGCACACTGTGGGGTGGGCTTTGTGTGGAAGAATCATTGAGGTAGAAAGCGTTCCAAAACATTGTTTTTTTTGGTTTTTTTGTTAGTCTTTTTTGTTTGTTTTTTTCAGCATGTAACTGCGTAGTTCAACTTCTGAGGAAAACGTGCAGGTTTGCAAGCCACGCCGTCTGACGATCACGTGACTGCATGGCTGAAAGCAATTCTTTCCGCCACCCCCTTCCACCCTCTTTCTTTCTTCGCCTCCTCCCCCTCCACCGCCCCCCCCCCCACCCCCAGCCCCCACCCACCCCTCTTTATCAGTCGGTTCCTTCTCCCAGGGGATCTTAAGCCATGTGGTGCCTCTGCCAAAACCCGAACGTCTCTGGGGTTTTTTTTCGGTTTGTTTTTTTAGTGTGGTGTGTGTGTGTGTGTGTGTGTGTAGCAGCAGTGTTTTCACTTAATCCCTTTTCACATAATATATGGGAATGTATCGAAGTTGAAATAAATCCCCAATTGTCAGGTCACGAATTCATAACAAATAAGTTCACGACGACAAGAATGAAATGAATACAAGGATGACCACAGAACTACGTGGACATGAACTCGAAGACGATTCTGGAGCATTGGCCCGTACCGAAAACGCTTTGATACTTACAAATGCTGGCACTCAAATTCTAATTCCCACGAGTTACCAACACGGACGTCTTGAAAACTCAAGAGTGTCCGCCGTGAAATTTAGCAGGAGTGAACTAAAAATGAAGAGAGTAGTACTTGGAATAAATCAAAATGCATTTCGGTGTCAGTATGTATGTGTGTGTGTGTGTGAAAGAGAGGGGAGTGTGTGTGTGTGTGTGTGTGTGTGAAAGAGAGAGAGAGAGGGGGGGAGGGGATAAGGAAGGACTGACTCATGGTGACGATCAGCGAACACTTCAATCACACAGGGAGAGCATTGCTTCGTGACGATACGATTGATGAAATCGCCAGTTAAGATAAACCCGACAAAGCGCGCAAAACTTCTTCGTGACTTTGATACCCATCAGTTAGTGAATAACGGTGATGTCACTGCCCCGCCTACCCCCCACCATCCAACTCTCTCTCTCTCTCTCTCTCTCTCTCTCTCTCTCTCTCTCATCCACACACATATACACACACACTCGTGGTGATCTCTCGTACATACACACACACGCGCAGGCACATTTACATGTACACAGACATGCGCGGGCACACACACACACACACACACACACACACACACACGTGGTGATCTCACTCTGTCTCTGTGTGTGTCTTTGTCTGTCTCTGTCTGTCTGTCTCTCTCTCTCTGTTACTCTGTTGTGATTGAAGTGTAATTCGAAACGCTACGCTATTCGACGGATGCGGTGCAGTACGATGCAATCCAACACAATTTCACACACGAAAATCTGCCATGACTGAAGGAACGTACAGTACAGTTACAGCATAGTATTGCATTGCATTGTGTTGTCACAATAGATTTCTTGTGTGTGGAATTCTGGTTGCTCTGTCCAGAAGAGAGCGCGCTGCCACAATGCAGACCAAACCGTCTTTTTTTCTTTTCTTTTTTTCTCTCTTTTCCCCCCATTTGTTTTCTTTATCCTTTCTTTCCCAGTCTCAGTCCAAATGAAGTCAAACTGAACAAAAATGAACGGATATCGTTCTGACAAGTTACAGACAAACCGTCCACATTGTAGGGAAGAAACTGTAATGAGTTTCGGTCAGTGTGAATGTCATCACCATCAGATGGCTGGGATACCTCATGACCACAGGGACACGGACAGGACTAAATTTTGGTGTTTTGTGTGTGAGTTGTCTGTGTGGGGCGTGTGGAAGTGAAGGTGTCTGTCAGGTGTGTTTTCCGGCATTTCACTTTGCTACGGGTCTGGGGGCACACAGTGAGAGGATTTCACGTGTTTGTAAAGCGCTTTGAGCTTGGTCTCCGACCGTGATGTGCGGTATTTCAGTATCCATGTCGGCTTTTTCCACATTTCTTCCCCTCCACATCGGTATGACTGGCAGAGTGAATGTCCACGCCTTGTTGTGAACGCTACTCATTCGGTCTTGAGGGGGAAACTTGTGGATATTGCCTCCATATCGTCATCATCATTGTCGATTTTACTGGGGTTTCTTTTTCATTCATTTCCAGGGAAACGCTGGGGAATGTGACTGACTGACAACTGTCAGCAGAGAATGCTGACTCTGAAATAGAGATTGGGACAGGACCTGACTTTCTATATCAGCAGTTCCCCAGGGATCAAACCTCTATTGCAGAGGGCGGGGAGGGTCTGAAAGGGCAGAACCAATGGAGAAGTAGAAACACTGCACGCATTCTTGGTCACGATGTCCTGGCTGTGGTGGAAGCCCCGGTCCTTGGTGCTGGTCCACACGGAAGTCTCACCTGACTGTTCTCGTCTCCACGGTCCTGGCCGGTGCACAATGTCAGCAGTGCCGTCAAGGGGTGGAGGACTGGGCGCTGTCTGAGCTGTCTGTCCCGGTCATCAGCCAGGGATCCTCAGGAGGCGTTGGTGACTGTGTGGGTGAGTGGTGACGGGTCGGGGTGTCGTTCCGCTGGTCAGTGGTTTGAGTAGAACTCACCGTGACGTCTGCGTTCAAGGTTTCTCCCCACTTTTTTAGTTTTCTCCCTTTCTGCAAGTGCACAGATTTTTTGTTTTCCCATCAAAGTGTTGTTTTGTCTTCTTTTCTACAGAAACTTGAAAATTCTTGTTGACGAAGGATCTTTCACGTGCGCTACGTACACCACAGCACGCAGCATGTAATGCAATGCAGTAATTCTAGTTTCCAAACCCCAAAACATGTTGTTGTTGTTGTTGTTGTATTCTGCTGCCTGTATAAGCATACGGCGTTGTGTTTCACCAGACATGCAGATTGTGAGACGCGCGACAAGATGTGTAATGCTGTACGTCTTGATGACAGCCATCTTGTTCGGAGCTCCTTGATACGTGGCTGTGGCGTGAGCGTCCTGACTGATAAGTGTGGTTTGGAAGAGGACAGATAGGGTGTTTTCTGGGTCGGCAAGAGTCCAGAGTCATGTATGTAGCCTGTACATTATGGGTTGGCGATGGTGTAGTGTTATGAAGCGTGTTGAGTTTCCGACTGTTCTCGAGGAGTGCGCTGTAGAAAATGTTTGTCATCATCAGCATCATTACTACTACTACTAGTATTGTATTGTATTGCTCTTTTTTGTCGCAACATATTTTTCTGTGTGAAAGTCGGGCCGCTCTCCCTTAAGAGCGCGTCGCTACACTGAGAGCGCCACCCCCTTCTTTTTATTTATATGATTTTTTCCTGGCTGCAGTTTTATTTGTTTTCCTGTTGAAGTGGATTTTTTCTACAGAACTTTGCCAGGGACAATCCTTTTGTTGCCGTGGGTTCTTCAACGTGCGCTAAGTGCATACTGCACACGGGACCTCTGTTTATCGACTCATCAGAATGACTAGCGTCCAGGCCACTACTCAAGGTCTAGCGGAGAAGAAAATACTGGCAACTATGGGATACAGTAGTATCATTGTGATTATCAGTATTGTTGTGGTAGTAGTAGTAGTAGTAGTGTTGTTTTTATATGCATCTCCTGATCATTAGCAATCTTTGCGATCATTGGTTGAAGACGCTGGCCGTCCTCCTCAGATCTTTGTGTGTGTGTGTGTGTGTGTGAGAAGAAATTATGTGTGTGTGTGTGTGTGTGTGTATTTCGCCCTCTCTCTGTACACACAGTATTGATGTTCATAATGATATTATCATTCAATAGTAATATACCCCCTCATTATCATTATTTTGTGATGACTGCTGAACTTGCAAATTTTGTGCCCACGCTAATTTCTTAGTGCCTGCTCTGATTTTGAGTGTGTGTGTGTGTGTGTGTGTGTGTGTGTATGTCTGTCAGACTGTCTGTCTGAGGGCAAAATGTAAAACATCTATTCATGTTTTCCATGTCTCTCTGCCTCTGTTCCTCTCTCTGCCGTTACTCTCCTCTTCCCCCTCCCCCCTCTCTCTCCCTCCCTCCCTCCCCCCCCCACTCTCTCTCCCTCCCTCCCTCCCCCTCTCTTCCTCCAGCCTTCTCTGTCAATCGATCAACCGATTTCAGGCTAGGGCGTTCCCTGTAGTAACTAACTCTAATTCCGAACAAAAGAAATGGCCCATGGTAGATGGATTCCGGGTATTTTGAGGCAGAGTGAAGGTTGTTTGGCGATGGTGGGTGAAAGCGTGCAAAGGTTGGAGAGAGAGAGAGAGAGAGAGAGAGAGAGAGAGAGAGAGAGAGAGACTAATATCGTGCAAACGTGTAAATGTTTGTTGTGGCCCAATCTTTGTTTTTGTCATTGAGAATCTATATATACATCAAGGACGTGCCTTAGAATTTGATACTTACATAAACACATCAATGATGTGCTTTGCAACTTGATATATATATATATATATATATATATATATATATATATATATATATATATATATATATATATATATTATACACATCGATGATATGCTTTACAACACAGTAAAACAAGATTAATATCGAAAACAGAAAAAGCACCACAGAGAGAGAGAGAGGGGAGGGGGGGGGGAGGCAGAGAATATGGTTTATTTGATAAGCCACAGGCCCCTTCAAACGGTTAACATTATTATTTGTAAATTAGACAGAGATGAGGGGGGTGTGGGGGGAGATGTACAACTGCAGACGAATGTTGTGTTTGTGGATAACTTGTTGAAGCTGTCATCACTATGTAACATGTACATGTGCAGTTTGAGCATTGAAAAATGGATTCCGAGAATGCTTTATTGAGGCAGAAGAGAGAGAGAGAGAGAGAGAGAGAGAGGCAGACGTCATGGTATGCTTTATGGGCCACAGGCTTCTTGGAATTGTGAGCATGTGCTAGTTATATAGAGAGGGAGAGGGAGGTGTGGTTATACAATTCGCGAATGTTGGCTTATAGTCATTTCTCAGATTTTGTCGACTCTTGCTAAAACTGTTATCCCTGTCTAACATATTATACAAGTACAGTTTGGACATTGAAGCATGTACTTTGAGCGAGAGATGGAGGGAGTACATGGCATGGAAACTCTCCTGTGATTAGAAATGAGACTCAGAACTCAAAACGTTTTTTTATTCAAGGATTAAGATTTTAGGCATGGCCCATTCTTCCAATCTGTCCTTGCCAATATACATCAGTTACAATAGCACACATATATTTAACGGAAAGGAGAGAGAGAGAGAGAGAGATGTCATCAGTATCGACAACCGGATGACTAAAGCCACATCGTTGTTACCATCAAATCCACCTACGACAGTTGTAACTAATACTTAAATGGCTACTACCATCACCAATATCACTTATACAACAGCTATTGTCACGAGAGAGAGAGAGAGGGGGGTGGGGTGGGGGTTGGAGCGGATATCGGGGAGGGGAGAGAGAGAGGTGGGTTGTGGTGAAGAAAAGAGGCTGACTCTGCTGTTTGATCTGGCCAGCTCCTGGCCTGAAGTGAAGTGAACACTGTTGCTTGACATACCATCGATCGTGGGTGCCAGGTTCAGCTCACCCCGACTCCTGAAATCGGCTCTCCTCCTCCAAGTCAGCTAGACATGGGGACAGAGCACTGGAAGTGATGGCCGTGTCAAAAGAGAGAAATATTTATTTTCTGTCTCACCCTCAATGTCTCTGTCTCTCTGTCTTTGCCGCTGTCTCTTTCGCTGTCTGTCTGTCTCTCTCTGTCTCTGTCTGTCTGTCTGCCTGTCTGTGGAAGAATCATCTGTCTGTCTGTCTCTTTCTCTGTCTGTCTCTGTCTGCCTGTCTGTATGTCTCTCTTTCTCTCTCTCTGTCTGTGGACGCTGTCTCTTTCTCTGTTTGTCTGTCTGTCTCTCTCCCGGTCTCTCTCTCTCTCTCTCTCTCTCTCTCTCTCTGTGGAAGTCATCTCTGCCTGTCTGTCTGTCTTTGTCGCTGTCTCTTTCTCTGTTTATCTGTGTGTGTGTGTGTGTGTGTGTGTGTGTGTGGAAGAGTCATCTCTGTCTGTCTCTCTGTCTTAGTCGCTGTCTCTTTCTCTGTCTGTTTGTCTGTATGTGTGTGTGTGTGTGGAAGAGTCATCTCTGTCTGTCTCTTTGTCTTTGTCGCTGTCACTTTCTCTGTTTGTCTGTCTGTATGTCTCTCTCTCTCTCTGTTTCTCTCTCTCTCTCTGTTTCTCTCTGTGTGTTTCTCTCGCTCTCTCTCTGTGTTTCTCTCTCTCTCTGTCTCTCTCTCTGTGTGGAAGTCATCTCTGCCTGTCTCTCTGTCTCCGGTTCTCCTTCTCCAAGTCAGCCAGCCATAGGAAGAGAAGACTGGAAATGATGGCCATGTCAAGATTAATGAGGGGACCGGGGAGGAGATATTTTCTGTCTCACCCTCAGTCTCTCTGTATCTGTCGCTTTGTCTCTGTCTGTCTGTCTGTCTGTCTCTCTCTCTGTGTTTGTCTGTCTGTATCTCTGTTTCTTTTTCTTCTTCTCACATTCAATCTCTCTCTCTCTCTTTCTGCTTCTTCTTCTTCTCGTCTGAATCTCTGTCTCTGTCTCTATCTGTCTCTGTCTCTCTGTCCCTGTCTCTCTCTGTCTCTCTCTGTTTCTTCTTCTGCTGCTTTTTCTTCTTCTCCCTCCTCTTCTTCTTCCTCTTCTTTCTTTCTTCTTCTTTTTCTCACTCTCACTCTCAACCTCACACACACTGTGTGTGTGTGTGTGTGTGTGTGTGTGTGTGTGTGTGTGTGTCTCTGTTTCCTCACTGGGAATCTATAATACACAATGCACACGGCTGTTTGTTTCGACGTACCCAGTGTTATTCACGGACACGCCCTGACTCCCAGTCGATGAGGAAAGAGAGAAGAAGAAATAAGTGAGACCGGGAGAGAAGGAAGGAACAAAGTCAGTTGTGGAGAAGGAAGAGAGAGAGAGAGAGGGGGGGGGGTCATAGAGAAAAGAGAGAGAAATATCATTCCATCGTGAAATATATCTGCTTTAAAAAAAAATTTTAAGGCAAAAAAAACAAAAAAAACAAAACAAAACAAAAAACACCAAAAAATAAACAAAAATCGTCACAAAGCGAAGAGATGCAAAGTCATATTCACACACACACACACACACACACACACACACACACACACACACACACACACACAGGGAGGGGGGAGAGAGAGAGATTCAGAAATGACATTCTTGTTCTCGAGTGTTGTCATCGCTTTCAGGAAACGAATTTTTTGTTTTGTTTGTTGTTGTTGCTGTTGATGAACAGAACGCGCAGAGGTATGAGGGCAAGCGAGACAGAGATGTGACAGCGAGAGACTGAAGAGTCCAAATCATTATTTTCGAAGGTTACAGAATTGAGGCAGCGCCGCGTAGGCTTCTTACTCTGTCCTTGTTCGTCTTTTCTGGTGTGTACTGTGACGGAACAGAGGGAGGTGGATGAAAGTTCGAGGGAGGTGGATGGAGAGACACAGACAGACAGACGGACGGACAGAGACAGAAACAAAGGCACAGAGAGGGAGAGACAGACAGACAGAATGAGAGAGAGAGCGAGAGCGAAAGACTGTAACAGCGTTAGATATCGAGAGAAAGACAGAACGAGTGAGAGAGAACAAATTCGTGCCAAAGAATCGATACACAGACAGACAGACAGACAGACTGAATGATAGAGAGAGAGAGAGAGAGTGTGTGTGTGTGTGTGTGTGTGTGTAAGAAACAGCGTTAGATATCGAGAGACAGACAGAACGAGTGAGAGAGAACAAATTAGTGCCAAAGAATCGATACACAGAAGACAGGCAGACAGACAGAGAGAGAGTACACCCCCCCCCCCCCACCCCCCCAAAAAAAACAAACAGAAGGGAGAAGGATAATTATGTAGAGTTCCGAGAGAGAGGTGGGTAGGTAGGTACCTAGCAAGGAGATGAAGACTAAAAATAGGTCCGACTCATCCATCCTCTGCCGTGCCGCGCTGTCCGAACCAAAAAAAGTGCGGACTGGGTGAAACTCCAGGATCGAAGGGGGTACCAGAATAAACCCGTCCACACCACAACCACACCACAGTCAATCGATGTCTTCTGTGGCATCCTTTCAATCCAGTCTCTTCTGCTGCTGCTGCTGCTGATGATGATGATGTTGTTGTTGCTGCCTCGGGATGATATCGACGACTATAGCTCTTTGTCTCTGCGACCGGAAATGTAACCTCATTCTGATTTTGTTCTCGGCTACCATTGTTGAGAGAGGGGTGGAGAGAGAGGGAAGGGGAGCGGAGGAGAAAGAGATAGAAAAAGGAGGTGGGGGGGGGGGGGGAGGCGTGGTGATGGGGAGGGAGAAAAGTAAATAAAATTGGAAAGTCGGGTATCAGATTGAATGATCATGTCAGTTGTCATCAGGATTTGCCCGTGGTTTGGGAACTGAGTGAGGGGGTGGGGGTGGGTGTGAAGGGGGATGAAGAGAGACAGAGGAGAATGTGTGTGTGTGTGTGTGTGTGTGTGTGTGTGTGTGTGTGTGTGTGTGTGTGTGTGTGTGTGTGTGTGACGTTTCAGTATACACCAGAAAGGGCAGAGCGGAAGTCCAGGAGGCACTGATCAACTTAAAAGATTTATCCCTCAGAAATAAAGAACTGGTTTCGTGAGTCTCCCTCTACGCCTCTGTCTCTCTCTGTTTATCTGTTTGTCTTTCTGTCTGTCTGTATGCGTATCTCTCTCTGTCTCTGTCTGTCTCTGTGTCCCTGTCTCATACACACATACTCTTTCACACACGCTTACACCCACCCATTCATAAACGCGCGCACGCGTACACACACACACACCAAACACACACACACACACTCTCTCTCTCTCTCACTCTCTCTCTTACTCACACACACACACACGCACACACACACACACACACACACAAACAACACAACACACACACAAACACAGACACAAACACAGACACAACACAACACAACACAACACAACTCACTCATACTTACCCGCACAAAAACACACACACGCATGCACACACACACACGCACACACACGCACACACACACACACACACACACACACACTGTGACACGTGCCATGGACCTCGCCTCCCATCCTGACCACACAGCACTATTTCAGGAGGAGCAGGGAGAGAGGCCGGGGGGCAGCCAGTTAAGGCTCTTGGGGGGTAAAGGCTCCGACATCGCAGTCCGGGGTTTAGATTGCACGGTCGGCGCTCATCCATCAGAGGAGAGAGAGATGGGGAGAGAGCTGCAGAGGGAGGAGGGGGTCAGGAGGTGGAAGAGGAGGGAGAGACAGAGAGAGGGAGGGAGGGAGAGAGAGGGA
Source organism: Babylonia areolata (assembly GCF_041734735.1). Classification (NCBI taxonomy): domain Eukaryota; kingdom Metazoa; phylum Mollusca; class Gastropoda; order Neogastropoda; family Buccinidae; genus Babylonia; species Babylonia areolata. The sequence continues at coordinate 34,764,105 of NC_134901.1, read as the reverse complement.
AAAAAGAGACAGGGAGAAAGAGAGAGAGAATATTCGTCAAATGACAGTCCTAGAAGAATTGAGACTAGAAACAGAAAACACACATTTGCAATCAAACACACACACACACACACACACACTCTCTCTCTCTCTCTCTCTCTCTCTCTCTCTCTCTCTCTCTCTCTCTCCGTCTCTCTCGCTCTCTCTTCTGATATCACATGATTATGTGCACTGGATTTAATAAAACTACAACAACTACAATTACTGCTGCTTCTACTGACTGCTACTGTACAGCAGAAAGGAACCTGGTTTAGGTGGGGACGAGGAAATATCGATCCCCAAAATGTAAGAGAGAAACGACAGTGAGAGAGAATCAAACAGAGAGACAGACGTTGACAAAAAAAAAGCAGAATGCACACCTGCAAAAACTAGGACAACAGTCACTTTGGTATAGGGCCACGCACCAAGGCGCGCGCGCGCGCACACACACACACACACACACACACACTGTGTCTCTCTGCCTCTCTCTCTCACTCTCTCTAACTCAGTGCCTTTCTCCCTCTCCTTCTCTCTCTCTCTCTGTGCCTTAAACCCTCCCTTTCTCTCTCCCCTTATGTCTAAAAATAATACACTTATTGTCTTTCCACGTTCCACTTCATGAGGGGCCTAGGTCTAAAATGAATAAACCATCTGAATCTGATTAATCTGCCCCTCCACCATCCACCCTCTCTCTCTCTCTCTCTCTCCTTTCCCTCTCCTCTCTCTCTCTCTCTCCTCTCTCTCTCTCTCTCTCTCCTCTCTGCGCGGAAGGTGGGGAGGGGAGATGCCGATTGGGGTGGGGTGGGGTGGGGTGGAGGAGAAGGGGGGTAGGGTGGGGGAGAGGAGGAAGGGTGCCCGGAAGAGACAAGGGGAAGAGAGAGGTAGGGAGGGGTGGTGGGGTGTCGGTATTGATTCGTCCTGTCATCTAGTTCCTTCACGCTAAAAGTCCAGCATGCAGGGTCAGCGAGAATGGAGGGGGGGGGGGGGGTGTTCGTTCGCCGTTCTCTCATCCCCCATTGAGAGGAGAGAACGAACGAACGAACGAACGAACGAACGATTTATTCAATATAAGGCCATCGCCCCATTTGAAGGGGTTAAACAAAAGTAAAGAAGATTTTCTACCTTATATAGTGTTATGAATATTGTTAACATACAAATAACATACGGACACAAAAATATTGCGTGAACAAGTAAATACTCGGACTCCAAGAGAAAAACAACAACAAAAACAAACAAGCAACAAAAAGCAATCGTCATTGCCTTACTCTCTGACATCGAACAATTCTGTTGCGTTCTCACGCCTCTTCAAAGCTTTGTATATATAGAGAGATAAATTTATCATTATATTTTCATTTTTTGATGACAAGAGCATTTGTAACGAAAACAATTGAGAGGAGAGAGAGAGGAGGAGACATGTATTGGAAAGATTGTCAGGGTCTTGTATTTGGTTGTTGTTGTGTGGTTTTTTTGTCCTTGTCTGTGTCTTTGTGTTTCTATCTTTTTGTCTGTCTTTCTGTGTGGTCTGTCCCTCCCTGCCTCTGTCGGGGCCTCCCTCTCTCTGTCTTTCTCTATGTCTTCGTCTCTTTCCCTCTCTACCTCTGTCTCTCTCTATCACACACACACACACACACACACACACACACACACACACACACACACACACACACACACACACACGTGTGTGCATATGTGTGTGCGTGTGTGTTCAAGTGAGCAGCGAGAAGGGGATGGGGGGGGGGAGGAACAAAAAGAAGAAGAAAGAAAGAAATTAACAGAAGATGACAACGCTGCGACGACACTCCCAGCACTGCACTTTCAGAAGAGCATCGGAATTACATGCCAGCAAACAAACACACAAAAACAACAGGGGGCTGCCATAACCAGAACGACGACAACAACGCATTCAGACAGGCAGCAGGAAGATTTTGGAGAGAAAAAAAATTAACATATAATAAAAATTGAAAATGCATTGACAGCACCACAGCAACCCATTGTTTACACTGACAGCGGGGATGCCGTTCTTTGCAGCTCTCTGTCTGTCTGTCTGTCTGTCTGTCTCACTGTTTGTCTCTCTCTCTTCCCCCCACTCTCTCTCTCTCTCTCTCTCTCTCTCTCTCTGTCTGTCTCTTTCTTTCTCCCTCCCCCTCCCTCTCCCCCTCCCTCTCCCCCTCCCTCTCCCTCTCTCTCTCTCTGTCTGTCTGTCTCTTTCTTTCTCCCTCCCCCTCCCTCTCCCCCTCCCTCTCCCTCTCCCTCTCTCTGTCTGTCTGTCTCTTTCTTTCTCCCTCCCCCTCCCTCTCCCCCTCCCTCTCCCTCTCTCTCTCTCTCTGTCTGTCTGTCTCTTTCTTTCTCCCTCCCCCTCCCTCTCCCCCCTCCCTCTCCCTCTCTCTCTCTCTGTCTGTCTCTTTCTTTCTCCCTCCCCCTCCCTCTCCCCCTCCCTCTCCCCCTCCCTCTCCCTCTCCCTCTCTCTCTCTCTGTCTGTCTGTCTCTTTCTTTCTCCCTACCCCTCCCTCTCTCTCTCTAAAAATAAAACAAAACAATAATAATGATAAAATAAAAGAAATTAGAAGGAAAAAGAAAGTTTCAAACTCACACCCTTGAGAACTGTACTATTTTTTTCCCCGACGCTGAACCAGCTGCTCACAGCAGATTGTTCACAGCCAGATAGACAGGGGATGGAGGGGAGGGGATGGGGACGGGGGGGGGGGGCGTAGGGGTGTGTGGGGGGGGGGCGAGGAACATAGAAAAAGTTGGGATATGTTGGGGGTGGGTGCTGGGGGGTGGAGAGAGAGAGAAGTTTGGGTGAGCCAAGAGAGGTTGGGGGAGGGGGGGGGGGGAGTATATGAAAGCGAAAGCCAGGGGGAAAGACAGACGGACAGAAAGAAAACCAAACCAAACCAACAGAACAGAAAAAGATAGAAACGAAACGACAGGTTTATTTAGAGAAGTGCAGACATAGAGGCAGGGGGTAGGTGGTGGTGTGTTTGGGGGAGGGGGGGGGTGCGGGAGGTTACTTGAAAGCGAAAAACCGGGGGGGGCGGGGGGGGGGGGAAGACAGACAGACAGACAGAAACGAAACACACACACACACACAACAAAGAAGATAGAAACGAAAGTTTAGGTTTGTTTAGAGAGGGACACACATAGAGACAGGGGTGGTGGGGTGAGAGACAGACAGTGGAGTGATGGCCTAGAGGTAACGCGTCCGCATAGGAAGCGAGAGAATCTGAGCGCGCTGGTTCGAATCACGGCTCAGCCGCCAATATTTTCTCCCCCTCCACTAGACCTTGAGTGGTGGTCTGGGCGCTAGTCATTCGGATGAGACGATAAACCGAGGTCCCGTGTGCAGCATGCACTTAGCGCACGTAAAAGAACCCACGGCAACAAAAGGGTTGTTCCTGGCAAAATTTTGTAGAAAAATCCACTTCGATAGGAAAAACAAATAAAACTGCACGCAGGAAAAAATAACCAAAAAAAAAGGGTGGCGCTGTAGTGTAGCGACGCGGGGAGAGCAGCCCGAATTTCACACAGAGAAATCTGTTGTGATAAAAAGAAATACAAACACAAATACAAATACAGAGGGAAGGAAATATAATGAAAAGTTCGTCAGAGAGAAGACAGACAGAGATAAACAGAGACAAAGGAATATACACAATATTATGCTTTCACTTAGACGTTTAGTCAGAGAGAGAGAGAGAGAGAGAGAGACTGAAGATGGTTTATTCACATTAAGCCCCAGCCCCTCGTGAAGTAAACTGTGAACAAAAACGAGCTGTGAATAATTGTGAATGAAAGGGAGAGAGAACACAGAACACTGAAATGTTATTTAATGTCATTAGCTGTGAAGCAGTAGTGACATAGTAGGTACAAATCAGAACAAAATGGTGCAAAAACAGATGAAAAGAAACAGAAAGGAAAAACATAATTGAAGCAAAATGAATTACTAGAGATAAGTGACACTTTGGTACTTTGTCATTAACTTAAAAGGTCCATGTGGCAAGGGGGTACTGTGCCTTCCCCCCCCCCCCCCCCCATATCATATCAATACGAACACTTCATGAAAATGCATCGTCGAAACTGACCATCCAAATGTAACCCATTATGTCTGTGCTTTTTTTTTCTTCTTTTTTCCCCTCATGAAACCAGTGCTCAGTTTTTAATTGATTAATGAGTATGTGGACCGATAGTAGACGTTTTACTTATTATTCACTGCCTCGGATACATATTTCGCTTGTGTGTGTGTGTGTGTGTGTGTGTGTGTGTGTGAGAGAGAGAGAGAGAGAGAGAGAGAGAGAGAGACTGTGGAATAGACAGAAGATGAAGCGCCCGCTTTAACTGTTTCACTGCCAGTCAATTTAGAGTACAAAATTCTCTTGTGGTATAAACACAGAAAAGACATTGGCTAAGAACAGCTGGGGATCCCCCCCCTGTGATGTATAGAAAATATGGCCTATCCTACCACCGAACATTAGGAGCAGTAGGTTCATGGATAACAGACCAGTGAATGGTCACCTTTCAGTGACATGGGTCCTCTACCACGCCTGTGCATAAATGCGAGCTTGGCGGTGAAAGGGTTAAACAAAAAAAAGAAAGAAAAAAAAAAGAGACGAACAGAGACAGACGACATCGAGAGGAACACAATACGGTACACGGTGTGACGTGAGGAGCGCCCGCTTGGAAGAAACCTCGGTGGTTTTCATTATCAAAATGGATGGCTTGGGTTAGATGCCAAAAGAGACAGACACAGAGAGATAACACACACACACACACACACACACACACACACACTATATATATATATATATATATATATGTACATAGAGTGAGAGAGAGAGAGCGGCGGGGGGCGGTGGGGGGAGGGGGGGAGAGAATTACACACACACTCACACATACCGATATATATATATATATATATATATATATATATATATATATATATAGAGAGAGAGAGAGAGAGAGAGATAACACATACATACACACACAGGCACGCACACCGATATATATATAGAGAGAGAGAGAGAGAGGGGGGGGAAGAGAGAGAGAAATCACACACACACACACACACACACACACACACACACACACACACACACACACACACACACCCGCCGAAGAAGAAAAATCTCATGTCCGCAGTGTGTCTCAAGTGAAATGGAGATGGCAGAAGTATGTACGGCTCTGGGCATTGGCGTGTCCGGGCGTCTTGGAGACCAGAAATAGAGCCAGCCGGTATCGATTTCTTGTCTTGTCTTGTTTTGGAGGGAGGGGGGTTTAAGGGGTGGGGGGGGACAAGGGTTCAGGGGGGTGAGGGGGGCGTTGGGGGGGAGGGGGGTAGGGGTATGGTTTGGGGGGTTGCGATCGAATGAAGGCATCAAGGCGCAGTCAGAAGCGGTCAATCAGGTAGGCGAATGAATGGGCCAGTTTGTGATGGAATGTCCGTGTGATCCGATGACAGGGAAAGGGCCGGGAGGGTGGGGAAGGTTAAGGGTGGGGGTGGGGGGAGTGGCTGAAACATTGGGGGCCGGGGGGGGAGGGGGGGTATGTGGTGGCGTATTGTGGGGGTGGGTGAGTTGAGGGGGGGGGCAATGTGAGTGATGATGATTGTGTGATTGCTCTTTAAATTAAAAAAAAAAATCTCAATGGTTGTGTTCGTTTGTTTCGTTGTAGTTTTCTTGATCGGTTTTATTTGGTTTTATATTTTCTCTTTCTTCTTTCGCTTTCTCTCTCTCTCTCTCTCTCTCTCTTTCTCTCTCTCTCTCTCTCTCTTTCTCTCCCTCTCCCTCTCTCTCCTCTGTCTCTCTCCCACTCTCTCTCTCCTTCTCTGTCTCTCCCTCTCTCTCTCTCTCTCTCCCCTCTCTCTCTCCCACTCTCTCCGTCTCTCTCTCTGTCTCTCCCCCCTCTCTCTCCCTCTCTCTCTCTCTTTCTGTCTCTGTCTGTCTCACTCCCTTTCTCTCTCTTTTTCTCGCTCTGTTTCTCCTTCCTACCCCCCACCCCCACCCCCCCACCCCCTACCCCTTTCCCCAACCTCCCATTTCTCTTTCTCGCTCACACATTTCATTCTTTCATTTGCTCTGTCTTTTCTTTGCTTCATTCTCCTTATATATTTGCCGACCGAAGACCCAGTACCAGACTGAAAAAAAAAAAAAAAAAAATCAGGAACGTCATTCAGTGCTTTAGTAAAACACTTCCTCACTGGGAAGTATTGTATCTCCGAAGTTGGGTGCGGTTAGTCGGTGATGGGTTTGGTGTGTACAGGTTCGGACCAGCGACTGTCGGTGTGTCTGCCTGCTTGACAATCAATCCTGATGTCTGGTTGTCGGTCTGTCGGTCTGCCTGCTTGACTATCGGTCCGTCTGTCGGTCTGTCTGTGTGTATGTCTACTGTTGTCTGTCTGTCTGTTTGTCGGTCGGTCGGTGGGCCACACAGTGCGTGCCGGCAAGTTGGTTTTGATTAATTAAGCATGATTTTCTTTCTCGAAGGCGAATGCAGACATTGCGAACACGACGCATAGTAGAGATGAGCAGCACGCTCAGACTGATGCATGTTGCTCAGTGAACAGCTGCAGATGTACACGTTGAATTCATCATGACAACGGGGGAAGAGCAGGGACCCAAGTTGACACAGAGGAGTTTTGGAATTTTTTCTCTCTCTCTCCATTTTTTCCTGTTCTTTTCTTTTCATTGCTGTGGATTTTTGTTGTTGTTGTTGTTTTACGTATAAGTTTCTTGTTCAGTCAGAGAAATCTGTTTGCGACACAGAGTAACATAGCATAAAGTACAGTACAATACAATACAATACAATACAATACACCTACAACATAGTACAATACAGTACAGCACAACGCAACACACAACACAATACAATACAATGCAGTGCAATGCAACACAACACAACACAGTATACCAATAACACAGTACAGTACAGTTTAGCACAACTCAACACTACACAACACAGTACAACACAACACAACGCAACACAACACAACACAAAAAACAACGGCCTTTCTTCTTCCCTCTTGGGCCAAGTCGCCAACAGCTGAGCACTGGGCACTCGGATCAGCTGTGTTGCCTCGTGAGGTAGTTTTTGTTTGTTTGTTTGTTTGTTTGTTTTTTGTGGCCTCAGTTGCATGCAAGTCACGGAGCACCTTTATTGGTTTTTGTTGTTGTTTTTTCCGTTTTTTTTTCCTTTGTGCTCTAAACGTGGCTTTCTTCATTGGCCGAAAAAACAAAACCCCAAAAGAAGACATATTGGAAAATAAAATAAATAGGTAAGTTAACAACGACATACCCATTCATACTTCTTTGTGTGTGTGTGTATGTGTGTGTGTGTGTAGGTAAATAATTTTGCATATGAGAGTAAGAACGGCTGTGTTGCAGTTAACTCTCTCCATACGAACGGCGAAAGAGACAACGTTAACAGCGTTTCACCCCAATTACCACCATCAAAATATTGCAAGCGGAACGCTCTTATACTGAAGAGGTGAATGTTGACAAAGAATACCACAATTCTGACGACGGAAGCTAAAGGTTGGGTCATTCAGACACCCACTGGACATCCGCGGGGTCTGTGTAGAGGAGAAGAGAGGACTGGCCGTACTGAGTGAGTTAACAATAATCATGCTTCTCTTGTACCCGTGAGGTCGTTAACTGGGCCAGGTAGTGTCTGTCCCACGTGCCGGACAAGACCAGTGCTGACGTCACGTCACCCAGCACGTGCCTGTCAAAGTGGACAGTGGAGTCCTCTGGGGAATGTTGTCAGCATGTTGGGTGGTTTGTTGGTTGGTGATTTTTACTATGTGTGGACTGTTTTGTTTTCCCTAAACTCTTTGGGTTGTTTTTTTTTAATTTTCTTTTTACACACACATGCACACAGAGGGACAGCCAGCCAGCCAGCAAGCCAGCACACACACACACACACACACACACACACACACACACACACACACACACACACACACACTATAGACATGCATACATATATATATTATATATATAGAGAGAGAGAGAGAGAGAGAGAGAGGGAGTGTGTGTGTATGTGTGTTCGTGCGTGCGTGCGTACACTATGTGTGAGTGTGTGTGTACACTATGTGTGTGTGTGTGTGTGTGTGTGTGTACACTGTGTGTGTGAGTGTGTGTGTGTGTGTGTGTGAGTGTTGGTATCGACAGATGGCCCAGAAGCACGGTGTGCACATCGGAAACCTCCAGCTTCCCGTTTCCAATTTGGACCTCGTTCCTTCCGCGTACAATGAAGGCGCCGCTCCATTTGGGAAACAGTACCGATGGGAAATGTCACGTTTGCTGCACCCTGGTTTCAGACGGAGTCTTCTCTCTCTCTCTCTCTCTCTCTCTCTCTCTCTCTCTCTCTCTCTCTCTTTCTCTCTCTCTCTCTCAGTATATTTCTGTCTCTTTGTCTCTGTCTGTCTCTCCTCCCCCCTCTATCTCTCTCTCTTTCTCTCTCTCTCTCCCTCCCTCTCTCCGTCTCTGTCTGTCTCTGTATCACTCTCCCTGTCTCTGTCTGTCTGTCTCTCTTGGCCTTTACTGAATAAACCATCTCTCTCTCTACATCCCTCCCTCTCTCTGTCTCTGTTTGTCTCTCTCTCTTTCTCTCTCTCTCTCTCCC
>NC_134901.1:34745471-34750471 GCF_041734735.1 Babylonia areolata | reverse complement strand
TATTAATAAGTTATCTGATAGAAATGATAATATGGTTAATCTGAAAAACAAAACACAAACGCAGTATGTGAGGACAGTATAAGCTTTCAACTTGTTGGTGCTCTCTTGTCTTTGTTTGTATTGTATTTGTAATCATGTGTACTTTCCAACAGTTAAAAACTTTGAAAACCATCTCTCTTAAGAGTCTTTGCTAGTATTGTAATCATGCGCAGTGTTGAACAATTAAAGACTGTTTAAAACCAGTCGAGTTGGTTTTAACGTGGACAAGGCGACTCTGACCAGCTCTGCACGTGATTTTTTTTAATTTTGTTTATTTATTTTTTTTTTTATTGAGGCGTGGATTCGTCAGTAGGACGTAGCGGTGGTGTGACAATGGTTTCGCTTTTTTTCGGAAAGCCACGTGGTTCTGCATTTTAAGCGGAAGAACGATGCATGTGACTGTGGTGTGTGCAAGTTTCAGTCTCGGTCTTTCCGGATTGCCGAATACGAAACTCGGACGGAGCGATTGTTCTTCTTGACTAACTTCCTTGTGATCATTTCCCCGCCGAGTCCCGTGTCCCTGGTGCAGAAACTTGTGTTTTCGCTCTTTCTCGCACTTCACTTCATTTGACATTGGCCGCTGTCTTCTTTGTCTCAGTGCTCTCCATGTCTATCTTTGTGCGGCTTGAAAGTGGGTGGGTGTGATAGGGTTTGATAACTGGTCACACACAGAATGCGTGTGTGTGTGTGTGTGCGTGTGTGTGTGTGTGTGTGTGTGTGTGTGTGTGTGTGTGTGAAAGAGAGAGAGAGACAGAGAGAGAGAGAGAGAGACTGAACGCTGAACACTGAATGGTTTTAATGACTTTGGCCAACAGCCCCAATCATAACAGATGCAAACAAAACACATTTCCGATAAAATTCGACAACAAAATATAACTGTTAGAACGAGAGAGAAAGAGAGTAAGTGTGTGTGTGTGTGTGTGTGTGTGTGTGTGTGTGTGTGTGTGTGTGTGTGTGTGTGACGTGACCGTTGTCTGTGTCTGTTCTCCCATTCTATCTCTGTGCTTGAAGTTGCTGGGTGTGATATGGTTTGATAACTGATCACACACAAAATGCGTGAGACAGAGGCAAAGATAGAGAGAGAGAGGGAGGGAGAGAGAGAGAGATGTGTGTGTGTGTGTGACTTGAGGGTCGTCCAAGGTGCAGCTGCACGATTTTATCATCTGTCATAGACAGCGGCTTGTTTTGACCGGTTGGAGATTTCGGAGGCATCCTCTCTCCGTGTCTGTCTGTCTGTCTCTGTGTGCCTTTCTCTCTCCTTGTCTCTCTCTGTCTGTCTGTCTATCTCTCTGTGTGCCTTTCTCTCTCCTTGTCTCTCTGTGTCTGTCTGTCTGTCTATCTCTGTGTGCCTTTCTCTCTCCTTGTCTCTCCCTGTCTGTCTGTCTGTCTATCTCTCTGTGTGCCTTTCTCTCTCCTTGTCTCTCTGTGTCTGTCTGTCTGTCTATCTCTGTGTGTGCCTTTCTCTCTCCTTGTCTCTCCGTGTCTGTCTGTCTGTTTGTATCTCTGTGTGCCTTTCTCTCTCCTTGTCTCTCTGTGTCTGTCTCGCTGTCTCTGTCTCTTTGTGCCTGTCTCTCTGTCTCTGTCTGTCTGTCTGTCTTTCTCTCTGTGACTCCCTCTTTCTTACAATCTGTCGCTCTTACTCTGTCCCTCTCCTTGTCGCTCTGTCTGTCTGTCTGTCTGTCTGCCTGTCTGTCTCTCCCCCTCTCTCTCTCTCTCTCTCTTTCACTCTCTCTCCTTGTCTCTGACTGTCTGCATGTCTGTCTCTCCCCCTCTCTCTCTCTTTCACTCTCTCTCTTTGTCTCTGACTGTCTGCCTGTCTGTCTCCCCCCTCTCTCTCTCTCTTTCACTCTCTCTCCTTGTCTCTGACTGTCTGCCTGTCTGTCTCTCCCCCTCTCTCTCTCTCTTTCACTCTCTCTCTTTGTCTCTGTCTGCCTGTCTGTCTCTCCCCCTCCCTCTCTCTCTCTTTCACTCTCTCTCTCTTTGTCTCTGACTGTCTGCCTGTCTGTCTCCCCCCCTCTCTCTCTCTCTTTCACTCTCTCTCTTTGTCTCTGTCTGCCTGTCTGTCTCTCCCCCTCTCTCTCTCTTTCACTCTCTCTCTTTGTCTCTGACTGTCTGCCTGTCTGTCTCTCCCCCCTCTCTCTCTCTTTCACTCTCTCTCTTTGTCTCTGTCTGCCTGTCTGTCTCTCCCCCCTCTCTCTCTCTCTTTCACTCTCTCTCTTTGTCTCTGTCTGCCTGTCTGTCTCTCCCCCCTCTCTCTCTCTTTCACTCTCTCTCTTTGTCTCTGACTGTCTGCCTGTCTGTCTCTCCCCCCTCTCTCTCTCTCTTTCACTCTGTCTCTTTGTCTCTGTCTGCCTGTCTGTCTCTCCCCCCTCTCTCTCTCTTTCACTCTCTCTCTTTGTCTCTGTCTGCCTCCCCCCCTCCTCTCTCTCTTTCACTCTCTCTCTTTGTCTCTGACTGTCTGCCTGTCTGTCTCTCCCCCCTCTCTCTCTTTCACTCTCTCTCTTTGTCTCTGACTGCCTGTCTGTCTCTCCCCCCCTCTCTCTCTCTTTCACTCTCTCTCCTTTTCTCTGACTCTGTCTGTCTGTCTGTCTCTCCTTGTCTCTATGTCTGTCTGTCTGTCTGTCTGTCTGTCTCTCGATATGTCAATAAAAAATACTTTCTATCTGTAATGAATTAAGCATCTGAGATTCGTTTCCTTTCTTACGTGCCCGGTGTATCTAGAGCTGCCAGAAAAAAAGCTATATTTACGTATTACAAAAAATAGTGAGTTCCTTTTTTTTATGAAGACAGATGCGTAGAAAGAGATGCTACCGTGTTTGTTTGTTTGTTGTTGTTTTTTGTTTGTTTGTTTTTTGGGGGTTTTTTTGAGGAGTTGAATCAAGTTTAAAGATTTTTTAGTTGAATTCAGAGTGAGAGGTCAAGCAAACTATTTTCTTTTTCTTCCAAATTGTTTGAATGTTGTCGGGGTTGTTTTTTCCCCTTGGTTTTTCTTACATATCGTCGTTTTCTTTTGTGAACAGACGTGGAGGCCTTTGTGGGTTTTTTTCCCCTGAGTCTTTGTCTTTGTCTGTCTGCCTCTGTCTGTCTGCCTGTCTTTGTCTCTGTCTCTCTGTCTCTCTCTCTCTCTGCCCCCCACCCCCACCCCCACTCCCACCCCCCTTTCCGTCAGCGCTTCAATGAAAGAGTGGGTGTGGTATGACGTGATTACCAAGCACACACATAGCACGTGTCCCAACGATGGCTTGACGTTTGTTTATCAAGGCGCATGGCTGCACGACGCGCAAGACTGTCTACCTATCGCCTCATTGATTATTGGCTTGTTTAGAATGGCGGAAGATTTCGGGAGTACCCCCCACCCCCTATCCGCACACACACACACACACACACACACACTCTCTCTCTCTCTCTCTCTCTCTCTCTCTCTCTCTCTCTCGCACTGTCCCACGAAATAGCGTAGCAGCGGTTGCTATTATCCTCACAGGCACTGATGCCTCGACGCTCTTGTTTAATGATTTGATCAGCTTAGGGATGTTCTTTTGATGTTAACCCCTCCCCCTCCACTCCCACCCCCGTCATTGTCTCTGTCTCTGTCTGTTTCGGAGTGTACGTTGATTCTTTGCACAGTGTGTGTGTGTGTGTGTGTGTGTGTGTGTGTGTGTGTGTGTGTGTGTGTGAAGCAACGAAGGATTTGTTGTTGCGAGCCTTGTTGAGCACAGTGTTTTGCCTTGTGGCCTGACTCATGCTTCGTTGATCGTACACTCCTCCCTGTCTGTCTGTCTCTCTTGTTTATCTGTCTCTTTCTCTGTGTCTCTGTCTCTCTTTGTCCATCTGCCTGTCTCTCTCTGCCTCTGTCTCTCTTGTTTATCTGTCTCTTTCTCTGTGTCTCTGTCTCTCTTTGTCCATCTGCCTGTCTCTCTCTGTCTCTGTCTCTCTTGTTTATCTGTCTCTTTCTCTGTGTCTCTGTCTCTCTTTGTCCATCTGCCTGTCTCTCTCTGCCTCTGTCTCTCTTGTTTATCTGTCTCTTTCTCTGTGTCTCTGTCTCTCTTTGTCCATCTGCCTGTCTCTCTCTGCCTCTGTCTCTCTTGTTTATCTGTCTCTTTCTCTGTGTCTCTGTCTCTCTTTGTCCATCTGCCTGTCTCTGTCTCTCTCTCTTGTTTATCTGTCTCTTTCTCTGTGTCTCTGTCTCTCTTTGTCCATCTGCCTGTCTCTCTCTCTGCCCCTGTCTCTGTCTCTCTGTTTGTTTGTTTGTCTGTCTGTCTGTGTCTCTCTGTCTCTGTCTTTTTGACCGTCTCTCTCCCTCTCTCTCTTTCTCTCTTTCTCTCTGCACGTACATTTGTGGCTATGTCCGTAAAATCATATGTGTCTGTCTGTGCACGCGTTCGAGTGATCTGTTCGTTGCTCTCTCTGTTTTCTTTTCTCTTCTCTGTTGCTGTTGTTGTTGCTGCTGTTGTTGTAGCGAAGGCTTCAGTGACGACGATTAGATAAAAGGCGTGACTGCACGGCAAATCGGGCCTCTCCTTTTAGTGTCATCGATGGCGGCTTTCTCTACCCACTGTGTACGGAGATAGCCTGCGACTTTCGCCACGGTTTCCGATGGACTGTTTTCATGGGTAGACTCAGGTCCATGTAGACGCCGCTTCTGCTGAACGATTTATGGGTGTTTTTGTTGTTGTTGTTGTTGTTTTTCGTTGTTTTTTGTTTGTTTGTTTGTTTTTCGGGTTTTTTTGTTTTTTTTGTTTTTTTGTTTTTTGTGGGGTGTTCCTCTGGGGCCGTATTCATGGGGACTGACTTGCGAACGTCGGGCGTAAAGCAAAACGTCTGGACTTTCTTCTTCGTTCGTGGGCTGCAACTCCCACGTTCACCCGTATGTACACGAGTGGGCTTTTACGCGTATGACCGTTTTTACCCCGCCATGTAGGCAGCCGTACTCCGTTTTCGGAGATGTGCATGCTGGGTGTGTT
>NC_134901.1:34737971-34740471 GCF_041734735.1 Babylonia areolata | reverse complement strand
CTCTCTGTCTCTCTGTCTCTCTCTCTCTCTCTGTCTCTCTCTCTCTCTTCTTCTTCTTCTTCTTTTCAACGTTTTTTTTCTCTCTCTCTCGCACTTCCATAGACACAAACATAAATTGAAAACACACGCACAGAGAACGGTGGGGAAGAAGGGGGAGTTGGGGGGGGAGGGAGGGGTATACACACCTGTCAAACTCAATAAAAATAAAAAAAAAAGAACGCCTCCTTTCTATAAATAGCCTCACAGCCCCCTGGAATAGAGCGAGGGGAGATAGAGTAAGGGAAAGGGGTGTGTGTGTGGGGGGGGGGGGAATTAGGGGTGTCACCATTCAAGTCAAGCATATTCAATGTTTGCCTTGCTACTTACTGTATAGGTAGTGCCAAAGTGCGAAACAATAAAAACGTTCTAGCCCTCTAAGAATAATGTGCAAACAACCTCCCGCCCCCCCCCCCCCCAAAAAAAAAAAAACCAACTAAAAAAAAACCCCATCTCATCTCATCTATCCCTTGACCCGTGGGTGGGTCGTTGGGGCACCATGGATGACTGCCTGGTCAGCTCGCGCCACCTGCCTCGGTCCTCAGCGGCCCTTTGAGTTGTGGCAAATGGCAGGCCCGTCCACTCTTTGATGTTGTCCTCCCACCGCTTTCTGTGTCTGCCTCTCTTCCTCCTTCCTTGTACGGTACCCTGCAGGATGGTTTTGGCTAGGCCGTCTGATCGTGTGACGTGTCCATACCCAAACAAACAAAAAAAAGAAAAAAAAAGAAGGTGCATTTTTGTGGTCAGTGTTTTCAAAGATGTTGCCCACGACACGTACTATTATGGTCTCATGTGCTGAGCTGATATGTCATAATCGTAGTGTGCAGTGCCTCGATACTGTAGTAAAATCTGTGTGTGTGTCTGTGTCTGTGTGTCTGTCTGACTGACTGTATGTGGGGTGTGTGTGTGTGTGTGTGTGTGTGTGTGTGTGTGTGTGTAAGTGTAAGTGTTTAAGCGTGTACTAAAACGTATGTGTGTGAGCATGTTGAGTTGTTACATGTGTGTGTGTGTGTGTGTGTGTGTGTGTGTGTGTGTGTGTGTGTGTGTGTGTGAGTGTTTAAGCGTGTACCTGAACGTATGTGTGTGAGCATGTTGAGTCGTTACATGTGTGTGTGTGTGTGTGTGTGTGTGTGTGTGTGTGTGTGTGTGTAATGTCCTCTCATATTTTCTTCTCCGCCTGCCTGTCAGTGTCGCAATCTCTTTGTCACACTGAGACCCACCACACGTACACACACACCTTTGAATAGTATTATGTTCATGAACGTGTGTGTATGTAACATAATCCTCTGATCAAGTCGAGTCCACTGGAAAGGCGCCAAACCAGATGGTCCCACAAATGTTCTTGCTTCAATGAGGAGTGCGTGTGTACGTACGTGCGTGCGTACCTCATGTGTGAGAGAGAGAAAGTCAGAGACAGAGACAGAGAGAGAGAGAGGGAGGAACACGCTGACGAGGACAGAAAGAGAGCTCCAGCAGGCGTGACGTATTTACGCCGCGTTGGTACCACTCAAACGAACCAGAATAAGAGGTTTCGATGAGTAATTCCACCTCCCACCCCACCTCCCAAAAGCCCACCCTACCATCACTCCGCCCCTTTCTGACGTCAAAGGACTTATTTCGGGGCCTCGACCTTGCACCCCTCTTTGATATCAAGAGCACCCCACACATTGAGAGACAGAGACAGAGAGAGAGGGACGGAAAGAGAGAGGGAACACTCCTTTCAGGTGAATGACACACGGGACGGTTTCGTTCCATGCTCTCAAAAAGACGGGACCCCCTCGCTGTCAGTATTCACTCACGCTCGCACGCATGTTCAAACACACACACATACACACAGCTTACAAACACGCGCGCGCGCGTGCACACACACACACACACACACACACACACACACACACACACACACACACACACACACACACACACACACACACACACACACACACACACACACACACACACGCACGCACACACACACACACACACACACACACACACACACACACACACTACGCAAAACAGAAACCACGAGGGATTTTCTTCGCTCTCTCTCTCTCTCTCTCTCTCTCTCTCTCTCTCTCTCTCTCTCTCTCTCTCTCTCTCTGTGCCTCACTCACTCTTTCGACATGTCCTGTCTGACGTCAGTTGAATTCGAATTTGATAGGTACTGACCTTGCGGTGCAGTTGATGATAATTTCATTCATGGGGTGGGATCTCCCGTGTTTCGACAAATATTGACCCGGTCGTCTATTTCGGTCCTCCAACTCTTTGTTGGCGGGTTGTAAAGAGTGTGAGATTATGTGTGTGTGTGTGTGTGTGTGTGTGTGAGAGAGAGAGAGAGAGAGAGAGAGAGAGAGAGTCTGTGTGTGTGTCTAACAGGTGGGTTGTTGTTGTTGTGAACTGCGAAAAAAAAAAAATCACCATCACCATATTGTCTGGCGTTGGAAACGGGGGATTTGTTTGG
>NC_134901.1:34727971-34732971 GCF_041734735.1 Babylonia areolata | reverse complement strand
GAGTGGCGTGGTCCAGGCGCTGGTGGTAAGGAAGAAGAACCTTCATTAGAGGGCGATATACTGACAGTCATTCTTCCCCCACCCCACCCCCACCCCCTTCTTCCCCCTCCCTCCTTCTGTTACCCCTTTGTTCACCCTCCCCCTTGCTCCATTTGCCCCTTTACTCACTGGACCTCGCGTGCACCAACATACAAGTTTACATGATGTAATTTTTTGTAGAAAGAGTCTGTTCGAATAACCACACACACACCACCCACCACTGTGTTTATGTTTGTGTGTGTGTGTGTGTGTGTGTGTGTGTGTGTGTGTGTGTGTGTGACACAGACTTCTGCCCAATGTCCATTCCGTTTCCGTTTCAAAACGTCTTGCACTTTGAGCCGTGCTGTTAAAATGCCCAATCACGTTATTAGCATTATTCATCAATAGGTTGGGTTTTTTTTCTTCTTCTTTCTCTGTCTCTATCCCCCCCCCCTTCTCTCTCTCTCTCTCTCTCTCTCTCTCTCTCTCTCTCTCTCTCTCTCTCTCTCTCTCTCTCTCTCTCTCTCTCTCTCTCTGATTCACTTGACTGTGACATTACTGAAAGTGAAGTCTATGCTGCAGTTCGTTCCTTGAAAAACGGCAAGGCAACGGGCCCTGACGGGATCATTGGAGAAATCTTTAAAAATTCTATCACTGTGATTGCTCCATTTTTGGTCCTCTTGTTCAATCAACTCTTCTCTTCTGGAAGTTATCCCCTACAGTGGTCGGAAGCTATCATCCATCCCATATTTAAAAAAGGTGACAAAAATTTACCAGATAATTATAGAGGGGTATCCCTGTTGAATATATGCAGTAAACTGTACAGCCATGTATTAAACGAACGATTAAATAAATGGATTGAACGTAACAATATCATTAACGACTGTCAAGCCGGTTTTAGAAAGAAATATAGCACAGTTGATCATGTTTTTACATTATTCGCCATGGTTCAAAAGCAATTGTTGCTGCACAAAAAATTATATGTTGCTTTTATCGACTTTAGAAAAGCCTTCGATTCTGTTGTCCGTATAAACTTATGGAAAATTCTAAAGAAAAGGGGAATTAATGGGAGAATGTACCAAGCCATTACAAGCATATATAACATTGTGAAAGCAAGAGTTAGAGCTGGCAGTGAACTTAGTGATTCATTTATGTGTCCTTCAGGGTTAAA
The DNA here is from genome assembly GCF_041734735.1 of Babylonia areolata. Taxonomy (NCBI): domain Eukaryota; kingdom Metazoa; phylum Mollusca; class Gastropoda; order Neogastropoda; family Buccinidae; genus Babylonia; species Babylonia areolata. Next base: position 34,731,782 of record NC_134901.1, on the reverse strand, counting down.
GCAAGGAGAGGTATGTAGTCCAGTTCTGTTTTCCCTCTTTATAAACGAATTAGCAGAAGAAGTCATTCAGAAAGGTACACATGGTATTCAACTTATTCCTGATTTATTAGAAATCCTAATTCTTATGTTTGCTGATGATATTATTTTGATTTCTGACTCGATTGTAGGCCTCCAGAATCAGTTAAATGTTCTGTTCGACACAGCAAAGAAACTTGGGCTGATAGTTAACTTAGAGAAATCAAATGTTGTTATATTTAGAAATGGTGGCTATATCTCCGAAAAGGAAACGTGGTTTTATGGCCAGAACAAGCTTACAGTTGTTAACATGTATAAGTACTTAGGAATTATCATGTCCACCAGACTTTCCTTCACGCACAGTTTGAATGACATGGCAAGTCGAGCGAAGAAAGGAGTCATTACTATATTTAGATTGCTGTGGTCATTAGGAGAAAAATCACCTACTATATTCTTCAAACTTTTTGATGCTCAGATCCAGCCAATACTTAGTTATGGGGCTGAGGTTTGGGGAATCATTGCAAATGTTGACACTGTGGAAAAGGTACACCTTTTTGCTTTGAAAAGATTCTTGAATATTAGTTTAAGAACACCTAACATAATGGCATATGGAGAACTTGGACGGTTCCCACTGTATGTTAATCTATACCTAAAGAGCATTAAGTATTGGTTGAAAATTTTGAAAATGCCGCCCCATCGCTTACCACACAAAGCTTATAAAATGCTATTATACTACCATTACAGTAATAAGAACACTTGGGCATCATCAGTCTGCTTTTTCTTAAATAAATTTGGCTTTGGGGAGGTCTGGGAAAACCAAGGGGTCGGTAACGAAAATGAATTTTTAAAAGTCTTGAGAAATAAGCTAATTGATGAATACAAAACACAGTGGTCTTCTGATATGCTGCACAGTGAACGTTTTCAATCCTATAGAACATTTAAAAGTGATCTTATTTTATCTCCATACTTACAATTAGTAAATCATTTGCGAGCCAGAGTCAGTCTGATCAGAATGCGACTGGGTGTGTCTGAATTGTATGTCCATAAGTTGCGTTTCAGAAGGAACTTGTCAGTAAATCAGCTGCTTTGCCCATTCTGTGAATTTCAAATAGAAACTGAAACTCATTTTGTCCTACAATGTCCAAAGTACCTGGATTTAAGAGAACAGTATATCCCTGCCAAATATTATAATTATCCATCACAATTTAAGCTGACAATGCTATTTGCATCAGAATGTAAAACGTTGGTCATCCGCCTTGCTCTGTTCCTTGAGAAAGCTCTGAAAGTCCGTCGTATGTATCTGTTGGATTGATAAGTATGTCATCAATACTTACATGAGTGTGTGTGTGTGTGTGTGTGCGTGCGTGTATATGCGCGAGTGCATAGGTGTGTGTGTATTTAAATGTGCATGTATGTACGTGCATAGCTGTGTATATGTGTACATATACACGAGTTTGGATAACTATGTGCAAATGTTCAAATTATGTAATATGGTTTTTGATCATAACTTGCGTGACCTTGCAGGGAATCATTCATCTGATGTGACTATGAATTTGTAACCACCCTCAATGACATGGGCCAGTGGCCTATTCATTAAACCATTCAGTGTTCAGTGTTCAGTGTTCTCTCTCTCTCTCTCTCTCTCTCTCTCTCTCTCTCTCTCTCTCTCTCTCTCTCCTCCGCCTTGTTGTGTCCGCCAACTGGCGCGCGTGCGTGTGTGTACTGGTTTTGTTGTTGTTGTTTTTTCTTCTCAGACTACGTAATCGTTACAATTATTAAAACAACAACAACAGCAAAACTAACAAACAAAACCGGAAATGTCAATGTTGCAGTAGCTGGTCGTGTCTCTTCTGTAAGCCGCTGACGGGTATGGCTGGGTATAGTAGGTAACCCTCTCCCTCTCGCATCTCCCTCTTCGTGTGTGTGTGTGTGTGTGCGTGCGTGCGCGCGCGTGTGTATGTGTGTGTTTGTTGTTGTTGTTGTTGTTTTCTCCTCTTTTTCTCACTGCTTCCGTCAACAAACAACAACAACAACAAAAACAAAACAAAACAAAACAAAAACCCAACCAACCAAACAAAAACAACAAATAGACATAAATAAATAAATAAATATTTTAATAAACAAAGTAAAAACAAACGACAAAGATGTGATTCTCAGTTATCAAGGCACGGAGCCAGTTGCATTGCTCGGACGGAAGAGCCTAGTATGGTGGTAACCCGCTACTAACTGTGTGTCGTATGGAACTGTCCAATGGCGTAGTTCGGTCAACGTATAGGCATTGAGTCACGTGTAACTGTCAAAACGTTAGAACCAAGCAGTGCAACTGGCACGCAGCTGCAGGTCGGCCCCAGAACAGTCGCTGCCTGCACAGAACATGGTAATCCTCACCCACCCATGATCACCTGGGCACGAGGTACCGGCAGAGCTGCACTGAGCTACGGTACAACGATGAAGTACGTGGCTTGCACCTCACTCTGTGCTGCTGTTGTCGTCCACAGCGTCTCTTCTTCTTCTTCTTCTTCTCCTCCTCCTTCTTCTTCTTTTTCCTCCTGGTTTTCTTCTTCTCCTTCTCCTTCTTCTTCCTCCTTTCTAGTGGTCTTCCTGGTCTTCTTCTTCTTCTTCTCCCCCTCCTTCTTCTTTTTCCTCATGGTTTTCTTCTTCTTCTCCTTCTTCTTCCTCCTCCTCCTCTGGTGGTCTTCCTGGTCTTCTTCTTCTAGTGGTATTCTTCTTCTTCTCCTTCTTCTTCTTCCTCTTCCTGGTCTTCTTCTCCTGTTTCTTCTTCTTCTTCCTCTTCCTGGTCTTCTCCTTCTCCTGTTTCTTCTTCTTCCTCTTCCTGGCCTTCTCCTTCTCCTGTTTCTTCTCCTTCTTCCTCCTGGTCTTCTCCTTCTCCTGTTTCTTCTCCTTCTTCCTCCTGGTCTTCTCCTTCTCCTGTTTCTTCTTCTTCCTCTTCCTGGTCTTCTCCTTCTCCTGTTTCTTCTCCTTCCTCTTCCTGGTCTTCTCCTTCTCCTGTTTCTTCTCCTTCCTCTTCCTGGCCTTCTCCTTCTCCTGTTTCTTCTTCTTCCTCTTCCTGGTCTTCTCCTTCTCCTGTTTCTTCTTCTTCCTCTTCCTGGTCTTCTCCTTCTCCTGTTTCTTCTTCTTCCTCTTCCTGGCCTTCTCCTTCTCCTGTTTCTTCTCCTTCTTCCTCCTGGTCTTCTCCTTCTCCTGTTTCTTCTCCTTCTTCCTCTTCCTGGCCTTCTCCTTCTCCTGTTTCTTCTCCTTCCTTTTCCTGGTCTTCTCCTTCTCCTGTTTCTTCTTCCTCTTCCTGGCCTTCTCCTTCTCCTGTTTTTCCTTCCTCCTCCTGGTCTTCTCCTTCTGTTTCTTCTTCTTCCTCTTCCTGGTCTTCTCCTTCTGTTTCTTCTTCTTCCTCTTCCTGGCCTTCTCCTTCTCCTGTTTCTTCTTCTTCCTCTTCCTGGCCTTCTCCTTCTCCTGTTTCTTCTTCTTCCTCTTCCTGGTCTTCTCCTTCTCCTGTTTCTTCTTCTTCCTCTTCCTGGTCTTCTCCTTCTCCTGTTTCTTCTTCCTCTTCCTGGCCTTCTCCTTCTCCTGTTTCTTCTTCTTCCTCTTCCTGGCCTTCTCCTTCTCCTGTTTCTTCTTCTTCCTCTTCCTGGCCTTCTCCTTCTCCTGTTTCTTCTTCTTCCTCTTCCTGGTCTTCTCCTTCTCCTGTTTTTCCTTCTTCTGTTTCTTCTTCCTCCTGGTCTTCTCCTTCTCCTGTTTCTTCTTCCTCCTGGTCTTCTCCTTCTCCTGTTTCTTCTTCCTCCTG
>NC_134901.1:34720471-34722971 GCF_041734735.1 Babylonia areolata | reverse complement strand
ACCTGGTGTGGCCGGGGCACGGGGAGGGGGTGGTCAAATTCCAGGTTATTAACTCTCTCCATACGAAAGGCGAAAGAGACGACGTTAACAGCGTTTCACTCCAATTACCATCATCAAAATATTGCAAGCGGAAGGCTCTTATACTGAAGAGGTGAATGTTGACAAAGAATACCACAATTCTGACGACGGAAGCTAAAGCTTGGGTCATTCAGACACCCACTGGACATCCGAGGGGTCTGTGTAGAGGAGAAGGGAGGACTGGCCGTACTGAGTGAGTTAACCAGCAGCGCGGGGAGTTCCCGTGTGACGTAGTCACCGGTGTCCGGGCAGAATGGTGGCCCCATGAAGAATGGTCCTTTTCTTTGTTCGTGGGCTGCAACTTCCACGTTCACTCGTATAATTATTACACGAGTGGGCTTTTACGTGTATGACCGTTTTTACCCCGCCATGTAGGCAGCCATACTCCGTTTTCGGGGGTGTGCATGCTGGGTATGTTCTTGTTTCCATAACTCACCGAACACTGACATGGATTACAGGATCTTTAACGTGCGTATTTGATCTTCTGCTTGCATATACACACGAAGGGGGTTCAGGCACTAGCAGGTCTGCACATATGTTGACCTGGGAGATCGTAAAAATCTCCACCCTTTACCCACCAGGCGCCGTCACCGTGATTCCAACCCCGGACCCTCAGATTGACAGTCCAACGTTTTAACCACTCGGCTATTGCGCCCGTCAGCCATACTCCGTTTTCGGAGGTGTGCGTGCTGGGTATTTTCCGAGTTGTTTCCATAACCCACCGAACTCTGACATGGATTACAGGATCTTTAACGTGCGTATTTGATTTTCTGCGTGCGTATACACACGAAGGGGGTTCAGGCACTAAGCAGGTCTGCACATATGTTGACCTGGGAGATCGGAAAATCTCCACCCGTTACCCACCATGCGCCGTTACCGAGATTCGAACCCGGGACCCCCAGATTGAAAATCCAACGCTTTAACCACTCGGCTTCTGCGCCCGTCAGAAGAATGGTCCGTTTCGTCTCCGGCGGGAAATGAAAAGTGTGTGTGTGTATGCGTGTGTTTGTCTTTGTGTTTGTGTGTGTGTGTGTGTGTGTGCGCGCGCACGTGTGTGAGTGAGTGTGCGTGCGTGCGTGTGTGTGTGTGTGTGTTTGCGTGCTCGCGCGCGTGTGTGTGTATGTGTGTGTGAGTGGTGTGTGTTTATGTGTGTGTGAAGAAATTTGTGTGGTTCATTTTCCTCAAGACCTATTAAGCTGCAAAAGGTTTCGCCTTTTCTTATTTACGACTTAAAAAAATTACACCACTGAAATTTTAAAACAACAACAACAACAACAAACAAACAAACAAACCCACCTAAACGCAGGGTGATAACCTGCAGGTAGGGTGTACCTCAATTCTGCCTGCCGTGTACACCGGGTGGTGGCCTGATTCGGATTCGGGGTGGTCACGAGGGGTCGTACGTGTTTACCTAGCTACGACCTTGATACGCTCCGCTGCACACACACACACACACACACACACACACACACACACACACACGCACGCACACACGTACTACGCACACTCCCACGCACGGCACTCACGCACGCACGCACACTGACACACGCACACACATACAAGCGCACACACACTCACATACAAGCGCACGCGCACACATACCGTGCACACACTGTCACACACACACACACACACACATACACACACACACTCCCCACGTACACGCACGCACACGCACGCCGATGTACGAGTCGGGGACATTGGATGTGAGAAACTGGGGACAGTGGGAACCTATTCTGGTCAAAAGTTCAGGGAACCGGGCCATACCTTAAACTTGCTCCTGACGGTCGGCTATGAAAAAAACATGATGAATGGTGTGACCTTGGTTTTTTGGGGAAAAGGCCGGCCGCAAAGACTTAGGATTTTTCTGCAACAAAGTAATGGAAATGATTTCAAAGCTGCGTGGCAATTGAAATTTACTTACGGTTTGTGTGTGTGTGTTTGGGGAGGGGTGGGGTGAGAGGGGGGGGGGGGGAGCGGGGAGGGAGGGGGAGGAATTTTGTTTAGTGTCCCGTCACACATATCGGTAATCGAAGACAATGTGTGTGTGTGTGCGAGTCTGTGTGTGTGTCTCTGTGTGAGTGTGTGGTTTTATTATGTTTTTTGTTTGTTTTTGTTTTTGTTTTTTTGTGTGTGTTTTTGCCCTGTACAACTGGGGAAAACGACCGTTTCAAACGGCGCGGCAATTTATCACTTACGCACACACACACACACACACACACACACACACACACACACACACACACACACAAGCGCGCGCGCACGCACGCGCTCTATCTCTCTTGTCTCTCTCTCTCCCCTCTGTCTCTCTCTATCTCTCTCTCTCCACCCCCTCTCTCTCTCCACCCCCTCTCTCTCCACCCGCTCTCTCTCTCCCCTCTGTCTCCCTCTCTCTCTCCACCCGCTCTCTCTCCACCCGCTC
>NC_134901.1:34630471-34707971 GCF_041734735.1 Babylonia areolata | reverse complement strand
ATGACTACCACTACTACTGCTGCTGCTGTTACGACTACCACTACTACTACTGCTGCTGTTATGACTACCACTACTACTACTGCTGCTGTTATGACTACCACTACTACTACTACTGCTGCTGTTACGACTACCACTACTACTACTACTGCTGCTGTTATGACTACCACTACTACTACTACTACTGCTGTTATGACTACCACTACTACTACTACTACTGCTGTTATGACTACCACTACTACTACTACTACTGCTGTTACGACTACCACTACTACTACTACTGCTGCTGTTATGACTACCACTACTACTATTACTACTGCTGTTATGACTACCATTACTACTACTGCTGCTGTTATGACTACCACTACTACTGCTGCTGCTGTTATGACTACCACTACTACTACTACTGCTGCTGTTACGACTACCACTACTACTACTACTGCTGCTGTTATGACTACCACTACTACTGCTGCTGCTGTTATGACTACCACTACTACTACTGCTGCTGTTATGACTACCACTACTACTACTGCTGTTATGACTACCACTACTGCTGCTGCTGTTACGACTACCACTACTGCTACTGCTGCTGTTATGACTACCACTACTGCTGCTGCTGTTACGACTACCACTACTGCTACTGCTGCTGTTATGACTACCACTACTACTGCTGCTGCTGTTATGACTACCACTACTACTACTACTACTACTGCTGTTATGACTACCACTACTACTACTACTGCTGCTGTTATGACTACCACTACTACTACTGCTGCTGTTATGACTACCACTACTACTACTACTACTGCTGCTGTTACGACTACCACTACTACTACTACTACTACTGCTGTTATGACTACCACTACTGCTACTGCTGCTGTTATGACTACCACTACTGCTACTACTGCTGCTGTTATGACTACCACTACTACTACTGCTGTTATGACTACCACTACTACTACTACTGCTGTTACGACTACCACTACTACTGCTGCTGCTGTTACGACTACCACTACTACTACTACTGCTGTTATGACTACTACCACTACTACTACTGCTGCTGCTACTTGTACTACTGTCTACAACAACTGCTGCTACGGCTACCCATGCCACATTAAACAAAGGCAAGCAAACAAACAAAACCAGTTTCAAGAACACTTGTTGAGTTTGTTTTTGTTTTTATCACTGAGTCTTGGCACCTATGTGTTGCATATTCTTGGCACAGGTACAATAGTACACGCTGTCAGAGAGAGAGAGAGAGAGAGAGAGAGAGAGAGAGAGAGATGTTTACTTGGCACTCACGGGAGAAAGGTTAGCACTTGTGATCTTTTTTTTCCCCCCACCACAGACGTTCAGGTTTAACCGCTGATCATTAATTCTAGCATCAGCAAGTTGGTATTGAATTTGTCGTGAAAGATGAGACTCGACTGTGTGTGTGTGTGTGTGTGTGTGTGTGTGTGTGTGTGTGACAGTGTGTGTGTGTGTGTGTGTGTGTGTGTGTGTGTCTGTGTGTGCGTGCGTGCGTGCGTGCGTGCGTGTGTGTGTGTGTGTGTGTGTTATTCTCGGTTGGTTCATTGTCTATTCAGTACAAACTGATGTAGACATTGGTAGAGGGAATGGGTGCGGAGGGGGGGTGGGGGGGGGGGAGGGGGTATGGGGATTTGTGGGTGGAGGGGGGTGGGGAGTTATAAAGAAAACATGGCAACAACAACGGAAAGCGGCTGACAACCAGTAGAGTGGTTGGGCATTTGCCAGGGTGAAGGGGTCATCTCACGGTGTGTGTGTGTGTGTGTGCGTGCGTGTGTGTGTCATGTGTGTGCGTGTGTGTGTATGTGTGTGGGTGGGCGTGCATGTGTGTATGCGCGTGTGTGTATGTGTGTGTGTGTGTTGCAGAAGTAGTAGTTTCATGTATCGTTTTTTTGTGTGTTTTCTCAAATACTAGGATGTGATACTAGTCGGCGCCGAACTGATATCACTGTGTGTGCCGGCCGGGCGTGCGTGTGTTTGTAAGGAATAGAGACAGAGAGGGGAGGAGGAAGAGAGAGAGAGAGAGAGAGAGAGAGAGAGAGAGAGAGAAGAACGCAGTGGGATTGAGGTCAGAGAAAGACACACAGAAAAACACATTGTACAGAGCGAGAGACAGACAGACACAGATAGTGGACGGACGGACGGACGAACATGTATATATATATATATAGATAGATATATATATGTGTGTGTGTGTGTGTGTGTGTGTGTGTGTGTGTATTTATTTATTCATTTATTTATTTATAGTGAGAGAAATGCAGCGATGACAACAGCATCCATTCACGACCTCAGTCGCTTAGCATCGGCTGCCCAGTGGACGGGACGAAATAACAAACCTTCTTTCTTTTCTTTTTTCCCTTGATCTAAACAAAGGCTAATAACAATGATAATAATAATATCATCATCATCATCATTATTATTATTATTATTATTATTATTATTCTAAATAAATAGAGGAATCTTTCGACACATCGTGATACCGCTGTGCTATCGAGCAAGCACTTGCATCTCGTTTTGTAGGAGGGCAGCTAAAATTAGAGCTCGCGGCACTGTTCCCACATCGAGACCCCGTGAAGAACAGTATGGATTGTACAGAGGGGAAACCTCCAGAATCCTCCACTGCTTACAGCAGTCTCTCTCTCTCTCTCTCTCTCTCTCTCTCTCCACCACGTCACGCACCGACATTTAAATCAATCGGAATGCTCCGGCCATCGCGATGACGTCTTTGCTGCCATGGCAACGATAGGAACCCCCCTAAAACTCGGCCTCCTCCTCCTCCCTCCACAACTATCACCACCACCACCACCACCCCTACTTGCCCATATGAAGTATGGCAAGAGGGAAGGATGGCGCGTGTTTCTATTTTCAGCCTCTCCCCTTCACCAGTTGCTGCTGCTGCTGCTGGTGAGTTTGGGCGACAGAAGGTGGGGCCCTGTTGGGGTTAGTGTCCTAGAAACGGAGGGGAAAAAATAGTGCCAAGTAGAGTACATACAGAGAGAGAGGAGAGAGAGACGGGAAGGGAAATCCTACTGAAAGCATATCCAGTGGCATTCTCTTCTGCCAGAGAGAAAACTGCCTTTTATGGATGACAGACAGGTGGCTATGGGAAGATGAGTATTTGTTTCTATTTTCGGATTGCTTGGTCCTTTTTTTTTTTTCTTTTCTTTTTTTGTTCTTTTCTTCTTCTTGTTTCTGTTTCTATTTCTGGTCTTGTCCCAGAGACAATGCGATGGCAGAGGAATCACCACCGGAAATGTGGGTGGGGTGGGGTGTTCTCAATTATTCTCTGCGGAGGGGAATCTATTGTGTGCAAGAATTAAATTTAGAAGGGCGGTGCCACCACGGATGCAGTCGGAAAGAATGAGGGGGTGGGGGGTTACTGGGAAGGAGAGGTGGGGGTGGGGGTTTGGTGGGTGGTAGAGAGAAGGGTACTAACTTTGATTTTGATTGTTTAAAGGTGGGGTGTGTGTGTGTGTGTGTGTGTGTGTGTGTGTGTGTGTTCGTTCATTATTTAGTTTAGCGTCTTTTTACTATCAGTGATATTAGACGCGGTGTGTGTGTGTGTGTGTGTGTGTTCAGAGACAGCGAGTTGGTTAGTTGAGTGATTGTGACCCATGCTCGGTCTGTTTCTTCCAGTCTGTCTCTTCCTGTCAGTTATTTCACTGTCTGTGTTTCAATGTCTTGTCCCTTTGCACCCACCCCTAACCTCTCTTTCACCCATCCACCCCATTTCCACGGATGACAGTTGATACACGTCAGCTGTTCAGAAACGATAACACTGAGGAACAACCTTGGAGTTTCCCTGCTGAATCTGTACTGGCTGATTGCGGTGTGTGTGTGTGTGTGTGTGTGTGTGTGTGTGTGTGTGAATGATATAAAACCATTTTTTTCCTCAGGTGACGTTGAACAATAGCTGCCAGAAAAGTAAACCGATCTTGTCAGTATCGTGTTTAAACCATTTTCGTCCTTTGGAGTGATGTTGGACAAGTCACGTTTTATTTTCAAAGGTTACCCACCATCGTATTTGATTCACGTTACTTCCCTCTGGTGCAGTTCTTTTCTGTGCACTGTTCTTCTCTGTGTGGTTTTTGAGTCGGGGTTGTGCGCGCGTTGTCTCTCTCTCTCTACATGAAGACATGACAGCATGCATTTAAAATTTGTGTTTTAAATTGATGTTTCTGTGTGTTGAAGGGGGGAGGGGGCGGGGGGGACCGGGGGGGTTGGGTGGATGGTCGGAAAAACTTTGTCCATAGGTGTGACCGACTGGTTGAAAATACGGTTGATTTGTTTGCCCGTCAACCCCTGTGGATGTGCTGGGGTTGTTGTTGTTGTTTTGTTTTGTTTTCTCTCGTGGGCTCATCCCCGTGTGTTGTGAAACAAAAGGATACAACAAGAAGTATGCTGATAAGCTGTATTATCTTTGCTCATTGACATGCAGATTATCTGTTCTTGTTAAGAATACGAGAGGGGATTTTTTTTTTCTGTTTGTGTACAAACCTGTGCGTCTTTGTTAAACATGAGTACGTGAATGGGTATATTGAGCGCTTATCCTGTTACTTGTGTCAGTGAGTAGGATTTGAACCTTCAGACAACAGGCAAGATGACAGATCCCCCAACCAACAGCACCTGTCATTGACTGTCACAGCACAAGAAGCAATTGTTTGGCACAGCTACTAAACAGTTGCTGAATAATTGTGCCGTTATGTCCAAGGCTTGTAATTTACAGTGTAAACAATATTTCACAGGCGTTTGGGTCACCCGCTCGTCAGCCCTCACTCCTTGAATACTACTACCACTACCACTAATAATAGTGATAATAATAATAATGGTCCGGACCACACATGACATTCTCTCTATGGTATACCGAGCAGCACCAGTTCACTCTTTGTCATGAGGGTTGAAGCCAAACCAAACTCAGCCACCGACAATGGGATAGAACTTCTGCTGCCTCAGTAGTATTGGGAATGGGACTTCCGGACCACCACAGGGAAAGAGTGGGGGAGGGGTGAGAGGCCCTACCTAAAGAGCGGCTGACCCAAAAGCCTGTGAAAGAGACTGTCAGGCCTGGTACCCCCACAGCACAGCACAGCACAGAACAGCGACCACCATAAGGGTGCGTCAGGTCAGGCTGTGTTGAAGGGGGAGGATCATTCTGTTGGCAAAAGGACAGTCCTTTATGTAAGTGTCATGTGCTCACATCTGCCTGGTCATTCGCCACATCTTCCCTCGTGTCTTGACAGACTGGCCACATCTTCCCATATCCTGTCTCTTGACAGACTGGCCACATCTTCCCTTGTTTTGTCTCTTGACAGACTGGCACATCTTCCCTTGTGTCTTGACAGACTGGCCACATCTTCCCATGTCTCTTGACAGACTGGCCACATCTTCCTTTATTATCTTGGTGGACTGGCCACATCTTCCTTTATTATTTTGGAAGCACCACATCTTCCTTTGGCAGACTCACGCCTTATTCCTCTCCTCGTTTGGCAGATTTCCATTTCCTCCTCCACCTCTCCTTCCGTGCACTCATTAATGTACTTCACCTCCTGTACACACCATGGAGGCTAAGGCACTAACTTGCTATCAGGGTTGTACATACATACTGACCAGGGAGATAATTTTTTCTCTGCGCAAGGCGCCAGCAGGACTCAGTCAGACCCACGAACCTCAGATTAAGAGTCCAGCAATGTATCCACTTCACTTGCAGCAGCGCCAGTCAGTATGTTTGGTCAGAAGACATATTTATACTAAAATTATGGTAAAAAAATAATAGGAATTAAAAAAAAAAAAAAAAGTTTCTTGTCTGGCCTTCCATCTCCATGTGGACAGTGATCAGTGACACAGGGTGGAAGGCAAGGCATGTTATTCTCAGTGCTGTACTGTGCCCCATGGACAAACCATTGTGAATCACACAGGTGAGAGATGCAGTTGAAAGCATAAGGTCAAAGGCAAAAAGTTTCTCTTTCATTTATTTACACCTTAATTTAATTTCAATCCATATGCACACACACACACACACACACAATGCCATTCACGTAAGTTTTCCTGCACACATACAAAGCATTTTTATCATGCATTCAATTGTTAAATGTAGACGGTTGTTTGCACTGTGCATTCAATTGTTAAAATGTGCATGATAATTCTTTTTTGCACCGTTTACATTGCATTTAACCACTGTGGTTGATGCACTCACATGGAAAACCCCCATGGAACAAAGTACAAAGGGTGTGTGTGCAAGAGGAAAGAACAAAGAAGTAAACAGAAGTGTTAACTTGACAAAACCCACAAAACTTAATAAAGATCCACATGAAATACTTTTAAGTGTTCCATATGTTTATCTTTAGTATTTAAAAGTTTTCATCACTGGTTTTTATGTTGTTGGGTTTTTTTTGTAATTTAAAAAAAAATTTTTCCACATCTGCTTGTATATCATACAAGCACACACTAAACAAATTATGTATGTACAAATTTTTACAGAAGTCAACAGTTTCAAGCAACAGACATTATCACAACAAGCAGGGTGATGAGGAACAACTATGTATTATGTCACAGTCAGGTTTCAAGTCAATTTCACTATCTTGTACTGTGTGTCACTTAGGCATGCTTTCATTTTCAAAGTATTTAACTGACAGCATTACTGCTCTAAAAGAATTTGAACTCTTGAAGAGATGTTGACTGATTTGTGCAAGCGATGAGTGTGTGTGTCACTGCATGTGCATGTGTGTGTGTGTGTGTGTGTGTGCGTGTGCATGTGCATGTGTAGCACATTCCCAATTGGTTCCATGTTGTCTCGGCCAGACATGTGATCAAGGCTTTCTGCAGTTGCAGGCATCAGAGAGTAAAATGTGACAACGCAAGAGGCTTTTGTTCTTGTTTTTTTTTGTTTTTAAAAAAACAACAAAAAAAACCAAGATTTCATGATTTTGCGCTTGATTGTAACACGCAAATGTTATAGTTAATGTGAACTTCTTGTCTGCATTAAAAAGAAGAAACTCTTTATTCACAATCGACTGGGGAAAACAAATGTGTGTGCATTCAGAAAAAAAAAAGAAGACAAAAAAAAGAAACTCTTCATAACTTTGTTGACTGGGGGCAACAAATGATCATCTAGTTGACAATACACTGCAGCTTTTCACAACTCACAGTCCCACCACCAAAATGACTAAGAACATGATTTCAAAAGCATTCATTTTTGAGGACTGGAACAAAAGCAGATCCTGCATCAACCCAGTATACCATGCAGGTCACTATATTCCAATTTCTGTCAGGAACAACCAACAGCAGCTCCTGTGTAAACCATATCTTTCCTTCCTGAATTAATTCATTCTATTGGCACCACCAAAAAAAAAAAAAAAAAAAAGAGTATGCAAAAGTAGTGGATAACAATTAACATATATGTATTCAAGTGCAGTTGGAAAAGCAGTGTCCCCATTCAAATTGCATAAAGACATCATCAAATGCAAAGAAAAAAAAAATGATCCACTGTGTAAAAAGATTTCTCTATACTTGGTGGTGTAGACACGCAAAGCTGACAGACAGTTTTAAGCAGTTTCTTTCCATGAATTAACTTGGGTAAGCGTATAAACAAAGCATTTCCCCGGAAACCAAAGATTCTTTCTCCCTAGCCTCAAACCACTTGAACCCCAAATTAAATCTCAAACTGCTTATGCCAGAAAACTATTGCCTACAGTGGTATATGGACAGTATCCCAACTTCCTGCCCACCTGAGAACAGTCTTCAGTAGGAACCAAATCTTGTGCGTCACACAGCACTGCACAGGGCAGGGTTGGTGTCAGTGGGTGTCACACTGGCGATAATGCCGATCCACACAGAAGCAAAACGACACACAATTTTTAGCTTTGGGAATCAAACCTGGCTGCATGAGTCTCACAAATCAATCTTCTGAACCAGTAAGTGCAAGTAACAAGAACATTTAAAAAAAACAAAACCAAAAAAACATAAAAATTAAAATTAGCAAGCTGATTTTACAGGCCCATCTCACACAAGATAACCTCAGAAAACTTGACCCATAAGCAGCGTGACAGACATGCGCGAGCCATGTGTTTTAACAGGTGGTCCTGGAGACGTGTCTGGATCTGTAGTCCTCAAGCTTATTTAACTGTCTGACATGGCACAAGGTAGTGAAATTAAACATGCTTATCTGCAACATTTGATTTTAAGTTCGTCATTTTTGTTTGCTTGTTTTGTTTTTGCAGGAGGGGAAGGAGAAAAGAGATTTGGCGCCACATCCCATTACCATATCCCAGTTGCATAAAAACTACCTGATTTATAGTCATAGTAGCAACTGAATTCATCCTAAATGGCAAAATAGTATCTACTTTACCACAACCCTTATCAAGCTTTTATTTAAAAAAAGGAAAGAAAAAAAATCAAACTGACACGTTACTAAGTGATAAAATGAATAAAAAGACAAACACTCTGAGACAATTGACACGTTACTAAGTGATAAAATGAATAAAAAGAAAAACAGTCTGAGACAATTGACACGTTACTAAGTGATAAAATGAATAAAAAGAAAAACAGTCTGAGACAACTGACACGTTACTAAGTGATAAAATGAATAAAAAGACCAACATTCTGAGACAAATGCAATATGCTAACCCAATCCCACCATAACCCCAGACTGCTATAAACATAGGATTTAGACAATCAGTTGGGTTTTTTTTTAATGCAATAGCAGCCATAAATTTTACAACAGTAAATCAATTCCCCCTCATCCATGATTACAAAAAAGACACCAATGATGATATCCTTACATTACAAACATCAGAAAAAATTATTTAAAATAAATATAAGAAAAAAAAAAGCCATGCTGCCAACAGCACAACATACATCCCAAAACGACATCACATAGCAAGATGCTTGTTAGAAATAAAATGTACACCCTGAAGAAAAGAAAAGAAACAAAGTACACACACACAGTGACACATACACAAAAACTTGATCCTTCACAATTTATGAAAAAAAAGAAGAAAAAGTTCACTCCTGGAGTGAAAGGAATGGGTATGGGTGGCAAGGGGGAGATGGAAACATGTGACTCCGGGCCATGACATTAACTTGTGTAGTCTTTGTACACACCACCCCACAGCTCTCTCACACAACACGGTCATCATATCTAATCTCAATACAATCATTTATCAACCATCTGAAACCAAAGCAAATCAAGGACAGAGATCACGCACAACATTTAACATGAGTCTCTGACACATTGATCCTTTGGTTTTTTTTCTCTCTTCTTTCCCTGCATGCACATAATAGTATCAATAGTTTCCCAACAAATATACTAATCTTAAACATATTATGAATAATAATTACAAAAAACAATACAAAACTGATATTCTAAATAAAAATGAAAACTCAAGGCATTTTAAATCATTTACCCACACTTTTTTTTTCTTCACACCATTTCCCCCAAATCTAAATTTCTCCTTTTTTGACATTAAATTAAAAAAAAAAAACAACTTTAAATCTTACAGGACTGCCTACCCTAACTGACCTGGAAAATACTCTCCACAGCCTGTGGCAATGCAGGACTCAAGGCCGATGGAATTTTAGCAGCAAGAATCCACAAGAATACTGGTAATCAGAGGAAATGCAAACAGAACTGCAGCACTGAACAGTTCAATGATGGTATCAGGATTATTGACAACTGTCAAAGAGAGGGGAGGGGGGTTGGAAGGGAAGAGTGCAACATGTAAACTCTTCAATTAGAAAAAACAAGATAAAAAAAACAACCAAACAAACAAAAAAACCAAAAACAACTGCATACCTTACTCAAAATATACAACATGTAAACTCTTCAATTATAAAAAAACAAAACCCAAAAAACCACAACAAAACAACTGCATACCCTACTAAAATGTTAAACACAAGGAATGGGTAGATGGCAATGAAAGAGGGATCACCACAAATGAAATTTAAAATTTATCAATGTTTAAAATCTTTAAAAAAAAAAAAAAAAAAAAAGAAACACCCTGACATCTATTAAAAACCACCACAGTGGTTAAAACATCTGTTTATCATGAAGGCACCCCAAGCCATCCCTGGTTAATGAATGTCACAAACACACAAAACACGTTCAGAGCTGTTGGCTTTGAAGGCACTGGGAAAGACAAATAACCATCACCACCACATTAAATGGCAGAAAATCCTCTCTCCCTCTCTCTCTCTCACACACACACACACTCTCTCTCTCTGTTAACGATCTCTCACACTTCTGGTTCAGCCCATCACAGACCAAGTCATTAAACACGAAAACAGTCCAAAAAATGCATCCAAATTCACCTCCCACAGCTGTGCCCAAGTGCAAGAAATTAGCCCAGGGGACATAAATCAGGTCAATTCTCCAAGTCATCTGTTTCTATGAAATACTGCTGCAGAAAATATGAATTCTACACACCTCCCTATTTCTTTTAAAGCTTTCCATTTTAACTACCTCTGAACACATATTAGTTGTCTACATCAAATCTTATCAACAGAGTTTGTGAAAGAGAACAGTTCCTGGGTGAATTTACTCCAGTGTTGTTTGATTTCAAACCTATTAGTTATAATGAGCATTAAAACATGCAATATATATATATATATATATATTTTTTTTTAATGAAACGGATCAAGAAGTGATGAGATCACTGAGAAGTGGAGGGTCATATTTACATGGACTAACAATAGGGAGGGAGCCACGATCTTGGCTTGACAAAATGCCCTGTGTTGTGTTTTAAAAGATTTCCTCCCAAACATGCCCGGAAACCATTTGCTAGTTTGACAGTTCTCAGAAAAGAAGTCAAGCGCCGGAAGCGTTACCTGCAATCACAGAGAGCACCATCTGTCACCAACTTTTCCAGTCCTCTCCAGACCTTCCTGTGAAGAAACTGCCCTTCACCCCCTGAAGCAAAGTGTGCTGCTCCAGAAATGTTGAGATCAACTGCCAGAGTTATCCAAACATTATACACAATTATTAAAGACTGTACCCACCCAATTACAACAAAAAAAAGAAAAAAAAAAAAGAAAGAAAAGAAAAGAGCCAATCACACCACGGCAGAGACAGAGCTTTTTACACCTGTCCCAAACTTCTTCACAGACTGATGTACTCCAGATGACAAAAGGGACAATGCCATGTCACAAACCGATTTAAAATCTACCAACAATATTAATGACAGCACATTCTTTCTACATAATGGCAGACATAAAATATCGCTGGTAACTTTTAAATTCCACCTGGTTCCCTTGGACAGCAGAACAACTGCTGGATACCTCGTATGTAGAGATGACTAAACTACACACAAGAAAAACAGACCTTTTTTGCCAAAGTAGCCAGCATGAACCAAACACTGCTGTCTAGGCTATAAGCAGAACCACACACTTAGCTGACTGACAGGCCTGATAGTGCCAGACACTGATAAGTAGGTCAGCTGCTGTGCCTGCTAACCCGTCACTGACCCTTCTTTGTCTTCTATTAAAGCGTGGCAATTTGCACGCCTCTTTTGAGCGGGCTGGTGAGCATACTCCTATATCTGTGGCATTAATGTTTGCACTGTTGGAAAGAGTGGACACTTTTCTTTTTGTTGGTGGTAGTACTTTCCTTGGCTGGAAAATATTTTTTAAGATAGCAGTATTTACTTGACAGAACTGTGCTGACAATTGTGACTGGCAGTGGTGTGGGTTTTTTTCATAGCAGAAGTACCGTGAGTTTGGTTTTCCTTCACATTCTGTTCTCTCACATTTCTTTCTTCCATTCCTTTCTTTCATTCTGCTTTCTTCCCTGTCTTTCTTTCATGCTGTTTCCTTCCCTCTCTTTCTCTCCTTTATCCCTTCCTTTCTTTCGTTCTGTTTCCTTCTCTCTCTTTTCTTCAATGTGCGTGAATGACTGAATCAGTGTGCCTGTGGAGTACTTGTACAAGCTGCAAAACAGTTGTGATCTTTAACACGCCACAGCTTCCTTCAGAATTTCCAGCTATCAACACAGGTTAGTGAGAGGCATGCTGATGTGTAATGCTGTGCATGGAATGTATTGTCTGTGTTGAGCGAATTTTGTGAGATTAGATTCAGTGTGTTAAAAATGTGTCAAAATGCATGTTAACAAACTGGTGGTAAGCATACCTGCTTTTTTCAAACAGTTATCCTGAGAAAAATAATCGGATGTTCACATTTGAGTTTCCTATCGTTTTAAAGCTAAGACTGTGCTCTTTCAAACCATACTATTCATTAAGCGATTGCGTTGACAAGCAGTGTGTTATCAAAAGTTAACGAGGAGGTGTTGTTTTCTCCCTGTGGCCGCTGCCATCGCGCGGAACAGCACACTGGTCTTTCTCCCTCCCAACAGCTGATAACGGCTGGAGGTGCAACGTGAAAGAGAACTCGTAGCGTTTTGTGCTCTCAGTTCTTCCAAGTTAAAGCTCTAACCCTTCCGGTGGTAGCGCGTTATTTTTAGGTGGTTCCTTTCCCTCCCGAGTTGAATGCAGGGTCAAGTTCGCTCCTCAGATGAACTAAACGTCAAGCACTGAACACCTGTGCAAACCCTTCCATCGGGTAAATGTTAAACCAGAGCCATGATTTCGGGTGTACAGGCCACCCTGGGGCGTGGGAGGAAGGTCTTCACAGAAAACTGGATAATGGTGACAGACCACAAAGCTCTCTTACCTGCGCCTAACCCCATTTCTTTTTGGTCATGAAAATGGCTCTAAAAAACCCCAAAAATCGTTTTAAATCAGCAATTGGTTTCAAACTATAAAACAATCAGTCAAACGAAGTTCTTGGTTATTACAAACTTATCTAAGCAACCCTATGACAGGCAGGGTGCTTTTCCCTGCTAAATTCTTCAAGTGTTAATCACATATATACACACACAAACGGAGAAAAAGAAAAAGAAAAAAAAAAAAGGCATTTGCACCAAAGCCATCAAAATTTCAATAAAAAAAAAAAAAGGTGAAGTGTCAAGATAAATCATTCACAGAATATTCACGTTAGTAAACACCAACAGCCATAATGGGAAAATGTTTTTTTCTTTTTCTTTCATGATTATCAACTTGATGGAAAGGGGAGTACTCCATGCTGAAACTGGACTGCTCAGGTTGGTGTCGTCACTGACCGTGACACTGTCTCTCCGCCAACCACACAAGAGCACAGCAGATCGTATTTCAGGAATCACTGCAGCACTCATTTCACTCATGCTCTCTCTCTCTCTTCCCACACAAGGAGAAGAGAGCACTGCATAAAAGAAAAGAAACAAAAAGAAAAGAAAAGAAAAAAACAGAAAGAAAAAAGAAAAGAAAAAAACAGAAAGAAAAAAAAAAACATTCACAATTCACGAGCACAATCTGGTGCTGACTCATTTTCACGATCCTGAGTGCAGTCTGAACAGGAGTCCATGGGGCACGGTGGTGCCGTGGAAGGGGGAGTTCTGATAGTTCATGATCTCTTTCGTGGACATGGAGGTCAGTTTGTCGTCGCTGATGATGTTCCACTCCTCCGTTCCCAGTCTCTTGGTGAAGGCCACGTAATGCCCTGCCGAGTATGACTCTCCCTTGTGGAAAAACCCTGAACACAGCATCACACTTCATTGTCACACAGTCTGACACACACAACCAACCTGAACACACTTCATCGTCACACAATCTGACACACTACCTGATCACACTTCGTCACACAATCTGACACACACAACCTGATCACATCATCACACTTCATCATCACACAATCTGACACACACAACCTGATCACAGCATCACACTTCATCGTCACACAATCTGACACACACAACCTGATCACAGCATCACACTTCATCATCACACAATCTGACACACACAACCTGATCACAGCATCACACTTCATCATCACACAATCTGACACACACAACCTGATCACAGCATCACACTTCATCGTCACACAATCTGACACACACAACCTGATCACATCACACTTCATCATCACACAATCTGACACATACAACCTGATCACATCACACTTCATCATCACACAATCTGACACACACAACCTGATCACATCACACTTCATCATCACACAATCTGACACACACAACCTGATCACATCACACTTCATCATCACACAATCTGACACACACAACCTGATCACAGCATCACACTTCATCATCACACAATCTGATCACATCACACTTCATCATCACACAATCTGACACACACAACCTGATCAGATCACACTTCATCATCACACAACCTGATCACATCACACTTCATCATCACACAATCTGACACACAACTAACCTGAACACAGCATCACACTTCATTGTCACACAATCTGACACACACAACCTGATCACATCACACTTCATCATCACACAATCTGACACACAACTAACCTGAACACAGCATCACACTTCATCATCACACAACCTGATCACATCACACTTCATCATCACACAATCTGACACACAACTAACCTGAACACAGCATCACACTTCATCATCACACAACCTGATCACATCACACTTCATCATCACACAATCTGACACACAACTAACCTGAACACAGCATCACACTTCATTGTCACACAATCTGACACACACAACCAATCAAACTGCAGTCTTTTTTTTTCTATCGTCCCACCTGCTGTAAACAAATAAAGCTCCGTAACACAAACTGAATTCCAGCATTTGCTATTACTATCACAGCTAATAACCCACACCGACTCAACGCTTGAGCAATGTTAATTGCCGTCAGGAAAGAACTCAAATATCACTAACCCAGCTAATTTTATGAATATCTAGACACACCTGCACCCCTGAATACAAACTTTTTAAAAATCTATAATTCATCATAACAGAGGGTTCTACACCCCCTATCTTTGAAGTGCCTAATGAGAAACTCCCTGTTTTCACAGCCGTGAAGCCCGGCTCACATGAATGGTTGGTGTTCCATGGGAAACAAAGCCAACAGGCTGAAAAAATGGGCGAAACATGACTGATCTCCCCTTGCAGACGCATGCATGACCATCAACACACATACACAAACACGAGCAATTAACTCACCGGACATCAGACTGTAGCTCAACTTCTCTTTTGTCACCTTCGTGTTGAGAGATGCTGACAACCAATCTGAAAAACAATGAAAAAAATTTTTGTGCGGCAAAAATCTTTTTGAAACAAATCAAAAGTATGCTATTCATGAGCCCCTCTGCCTTTCCCAAACATCTCCACTGTTCATATAAATAATATCATATAACAATAAAGCATTAGGAAAAAAAATATATACAAAAACAAGCGTATTCACACAAAAACACCCGAAGTAATATGTTTGTTAAGGCCAGACATGGCAGCTATTTTCAAAACAGTCTCATTCTAAATTCTGATTATTATTATAGGTGGACATTGTTAGGAATCACCCAGGATTCACAAAAAATTACACTCTTCATGCAACGGTTGCCATGGAAACAATTCAAAATGGCCGACAAAAAAAAATTAAAGCTCTACAGCTGCAAAACTATTATAGGTACTTCAATTTTTCTTTTTCTTTTTGATTTATTACCTGAACTCACTTTCTAAGTTGGGATATTTTTTTGAATGACACTTTCTCTTCTTGAATTTTTTTAAATAAACAGCTGTGACAAAAGAACTCTCACTCTTACTCGGCTGTCCCAACGTAGAGAGTGAGTTCAGGTAATAATTAATCAAACACAAACAAGAAAAACAGAAGTACCCATAATGGTTTTGAAGTTACAGAGTTTTAATTTTTTTGTTTGTAGGCCATTTTGAATCATTTCCATGGCAACCGGTGCATGAAGAGTGTATATATATATATATATATATACATATATATATATATATATATATATATATTTTTTTTTTTTTTTTTTTAATACATTTTTGTGAATTCTGGGTGATACCTAACAATATCCACCCATAATAATAATCAGAATTTAGAAAAAAAAACTGTTTTTAAAATAGCTGCCATTTTTGGCCTTAAGCTCTGTAATGTCATTCATGACTTAAATGAGGAAAGGAGGGGGGTGTGGGGGCGAAGCAATAAAAAGAACTTTTTTTTTTTTTTTTTAACTGCAAACTCTTACCTGGCTGGAGCGTAATAGTCTCCTCCAAGACAATCTGCTTGGTCACTTTCCGCAACCTGGAGTTCTCATCGACACAGATGTTTTCGAAGGTGACCACCAGGGTCCTGGGCAGTTCACACAGCACCGTCTTCCTGTACTCCGTCTGCTGCCAAGCAACAACAAAGGTTCCAGTGTTTGTCTGTCTGCTGGGGGCAGCAGGGCCTCTTGTATCACAAAACCATCAATCTCAACATCTTTGTCCTTCTTGGAGTTTGACCAGCCATTGTTTTTTTTCCTGACATGACTCGGTTCTTCATTCCCTCTCCCCTTTGCCCCATCCCCTTCCCTTTTTCACTGGTCCAGTTTAACCCACTCTAGGCAGTTCACAGGTCGTATTAATGTGAAAAAAAACACACAAAAAAAACACAGAGAATATACTGTTTTTCCCCAAAATTATGTGTGGGCATATCCAGAAATACTGCTGAAGTCAGTTCCCTTTCCTTGCATTTTATGCATAAGTAGGAATGTGAAAAATCATTTCACCGAGATGAATTTTTAAGCCAAAGCAATGGTCAGGCAAACAATTCAGTCTCATGCTGTTCACATAACTGTTATAGAAACAGCATGAAATTGTACAGTGTTGTCAAAAAGTCAGTGTCCCAACCGAAGGAACATCCGACAAGTTTAGCAAATCAAAGTAAGAGTACTTACTGGATCTGTTGTGATCACTTCTGCAGCAAAGAATTTCTGCAGTGCATCATGCACAGTTCTAACACTGTCATCCTGGGGAGAACAAAAATCATATTTTCAAACCTTAAGTTCAAAAAGGCAGACAACTGCAATCAAAATATAAGCGACTGCAATCTATTTCTGAATGGTATCTACAGCTATAAAAGCAAATGCTCTCTCTCTCTCTCTCTTTCACACAAGCACTCTCCCTCTGTCTCTCTCTGTGGGTCTTACTTTCTACCCGCACTTTCCCACTGAGCACACATGGTCTGCATCCTATGGGTTGGTTTAACACAGTATTCTATTTGGAAAATATCATAATACACCACAGTGATAGATGTACAGGACAACCAGAAAATCTTTACGTCCTGTTCTGACACAAGTGCATTTTAAGTACATGACAAATGTCTTCACAGCTAGAAGTTTGAAACTGGCCACATGAGAACTTCGACAAAACTGAACTAAAAATATACACAGAGTGAAAAAAAAAAAGAAAGAAAAAAAGTAAAGTGAATGAACCTGAGGCAGAAAAGAAAGAAACAGAGATACACTCATACAGAGATGAAGAAGAAACATGGCTAGCACAAGATCAGCATGACAGACCCACCAACCCCGGCTGACAAAGCGGCATATGTCTACCATCCCATCTGAGCAAACATTAGAAAAACAGACTACACAACCATGTAATCATAATGTGAATCCTATGGGTTATGTGATCTGACAGTGCAAGCAACACTCAGGTCATGATGCCACTGCATCTGGGAGAAAAGAAACTTTCATTTCAGAAACATCAAAATGGGGAGTTCATTCCTGCCTGGAACGTATATTCCAGATATGCTGAGAATTAAGCTGGCAACTGTGTAAGCAGTCAAAATATATGCAACTTTTATCAAAATGCAGACAATAACAGACTGTGGAAGTGTGAATGAATGTAGAGGACAAAGTGTGGTCATCCTTAAAAACACATTTATTTTCTTCTTTTTCTATGTTTGTGGGCCGCTACTCCCTCATTCACATGCAAGTACGAATGGGGCTTTTCATGTATGACTGTTTTCATACCCTGCCACGTAGGCAGCCATACTCTCTTTTGCTGCTTTACTTATCACCTTTTTTTCTCCCTAATGAAGATAGCCAAAATAAAACTTTTACAAAATCTTAAAACAAACTTATAATAATTCAACAACAACAAAATTAAACACCTGTATGAACCATGACAGTATATAATAATGCTTTTTTTCTCCTTTCAGTATGGCCTTTTCACCTTTACTCTTAGTGGGACCATTTCACTCTTTGTGATTGTTTTTGTTGTTGTTGCTTATAGTAAAGCCAACCGCACAGGGCCATATCAGGACTGTCAAACCATACAATTGCTCAACTGCGTCAACACAAAACTGTCACATCTACAAAAAACAACAACAAAAAAAACCCACTAAGACAAACCCACATAACAGTTCATGACACAGTATCCCAACCATTTAGCTCCTTATGGCAAATAAGACTAGGCCATGCTGAGGATGCCAGCCATTCCGCTTAATTTATCATCCCCAGATTACAAAATCGTAAAAAAGGAAAAAAAAACCCAATACTTCAAAGGCCAAAAAGGCAAACAACACTGCAGAATGGGCAGCTAGTGCCCATCCCAGTGTTTACATCTCACTACCTAATTGCCAGAGCAAAACAGCACAGACAGTACATCATAGACTGTGGAAAAGACAAAAAAGTGTCAAGGCTTGCTTGAAAACAGAAAGGCGAATGGACTGGGAAGGCAGAAAAAGGAGACAATACTGAAGACAGAAAAATGGCAGAAACAAAGACAGTGACAGAGAAGAGGAAATTTCTAACACAGAATTTTCATAAGGCGGGGATGCTATTTATACTGAAAGACCCCCGGCATCCCCACAGGGGGACTCTTAGTGAGCAAGACGGTTTTAGAGGCAGTACTCACCATGACAACCACAGTCAAGCAAATGAAGGGCTCTGGCTTTGAGTTGGACAGGACCTTCCCACTGGCGTTCAACTTCACATGGGTCATAACACCCCCAAATATCTTCTGAAGAGGACAGTTTCTGTCCACATGGAGCTACAAGCAAATAAACAGCAACGGCAGTTAATAACAAATTTCTTTTTTAACCTAAGAAGAGGAAATCCTAACAAGAATAAACACTGTAACAATTATGACACTGTGAGAATAAACACTTATAAAATTGAGAAAATGAAGATTCATGACATGAAGAAAAAGAGAGAGAGTGTGTGTGTGTGTGTGTGTGGTGAGTATGTAAGTGTCCAACTCTGACAAAAGCCTGTGAGAGACAGAGACATTCTGATCTACTATCAATAGCACTGTCATTCACGATGCATGTAAACATGTTACTAATGTCAACTATAATCAACGTACCCACACATTACAACAGCAACATGCTACTAGCAATAAAGTTACTGAAGATGTCAAGGTCAAGCCACATTTCAAACCTCATATGAGGCCATGTTCTGATTTTTAATATTGAAATCCTGCCACATTTTCAGTGATGCTAGTGACAGTAATGAGAGAGATTTCTTTGGGCATCTCAGACTCAGATCACTCTGACCGTAAAAATGAAAGGACCTAGCTATAGTATAAACCGGCTTCTAGATTGTGAATAACAAAATCTTAACTCATGAAATACTGAAAGGAACACAACTATTCTGATTTTACTGGCTGACAAATTGTCACTGAATGAAGTTAATCTGATCATGTCACCTTGGACTGTATCTGCTATCTAGACACATGGACCCTGGCCTCTGCTAAAAAGTGCACAGCAATTCACATGCACACAACAAAGGGCACACGCTTTTGCATGCCAAAACCAGAACCATACACTTACACATATAACCTATAGTATACAACACCACACACATCCATCAGCACTACACTCAATTATAAATATAGGCACACAAATTATAATATATATGTGTGTGTGTGTGTGTGTGTGTGTGTGTGTGTGTGTGTGTGTTTTAACATAAAAAAGATACAAAATCAAGAACAACTTTTTTTTTCTTTTTTTTTTTTTTTGCAAAGTACACCGTTTCAGCTACTTTTCTTCTTTTTTTTCTTAAATCAAGTAAACTTCATGTTTCAGTCACAGTTCTGATTAGAAAAGTGCAAAGCTTCAATCTTCAGCATTCAGAACAACAGCTAAAACTGTAAAAGGCACCAGACATGCAAGCAGAAAAATCTGGCTTAACAGTCAGCGCTAGAAGAGATTTAGTAGTTCTAAGTAGCAGCAGAAGTGACACTGGTATACATGTACAAGCATTTAGCTGAGAGATTACCCTGAATGGCAGTTGGGCTATAAATAACATGAACTGAAACAGTGATACTTTGAGGATGAAACCGTGATGAATCAAGTGTTCATGCTTCAAAAGTAAATTTTCGAAGGAAATCAAACTGAAATTTAGTGAAAAACAAACTCTGAAAACTAAAATAAAGTATCAGTAGTATATGAGGATGAAACAGTGATGAATCAAGTGTCGTGTTTAGAAAGTACAGCAACAAATGAAAACAAATCCTTAAAAAAAAAATAATAAAAAAGAAAAAGAAAAAGAAATAAGAGGCAAGAGTATCAAGGAGTGAGTACACTGTAATACTGTGATCTCGTACACATGAACACACAGAGAAGCTAACCAAAAATCATCACACACACACACACACACACACACACACACACACTGCAGCAGACAAAAGAACACAAGCATACACCACAAAGAACACACAAGAAAATCCCAGCCCCTGATAGTCAGGACAAGCATTCCACAGCAAAAGCATGATTCATATTAATAACTGTTCAGCAAAAAGCAGGGGAGAAAAAGATGGCACCAAGCATGATGAATATGAAAGCAGCACTGGAAGCTTTGGGAGGGGAGGGGGGGGGGGCAATCTGGAGGGCTGGGGGAACTGCAGCAGCAAGCCTTGTGTATGAAATATCTTACATCTAATAAAGTCACATAAAAAAAGTTTCCAGGCAAAATCTGTCATAAACGATAAGTCTCTGTCACTGACTGAGAGAGAGAGACATGTAACTTCGGTTTTGTTTGATTACTTTTGTAACTGCACAACACAGAAACACAGAAATCAGGAATGCTTCTGATATTACAGTCATTTCCATTGGCTGCACACATATCGCAGATAATATCAATAGGCAGGTGCTAAATCACAGATTGTTTTTTCTTTAGAAATTAGGAGAGCATTCCTGGACTGAATTTAACCCTTTCGCTGCCAGGAGATTAAGATTTAAGTGAAATCTATTTGCCAGGGTTTTTTCACAAAAAAAACAAGAGAGGCAAGGCCTTCAAGACTCACTTGTGATAAATTAAGTCCCCTAGCATTACAGAGTAATTTCCCTTTTTTACTATCTGCACCAAAACGTTTGCAAAATAAAAATTCCATGCTTAGCAAAAGAGGTTCCTGTTTGAACAAAAAATGATAATAATGACTCCTCTTGTTGTTGTGTCAGAATAAGAGGTCATAGTGCCAAGTTTAGAGAATACAAAAAATATAAATATAACAGTAAATGCAGTTTGCATATAATTAGGCTTCTTTTTTTTATTTTTTTGTGCCCATCCCAGAGGTGCAATATTGTTTTAAACAAGATGACTGGAAAGAACTGAATTTTTCCTATTTTTATGCCAAATTTGGTGTCAACTGACAAAGTATTTGCAGAGAAAATGTCAATGTTAAAGTTTACCACGGACACACACACACACACACAGACAACTGAACACCGGGTTAAAACATAGACTCACTTTGTTTACACAAGTGAGTCAAAAAGGGTATAAATTATCAAAAAATCTGTGCTCTTTATTATTGGAAAAAGACCCATAAAAGTATATATTTTCTGAAAGGTAAATGAATAAATGATATAAAACATGTGATCTTTTCCCATTTTATATATTTTCAGTGACATGCTGTTGTTTTGAAATCAGTGTTTTGTTTTTTGTCACATTTTCAACTTGTTCGTTACAAACATCAGTCAGGTAATTTGCACTAAAATATCATATTTTCTGGACAAATGGATATCTGCATACACAAAATCATGCTAGAGCAATCACAATTATTTTTTTTTTAAATTTTTTTTAAAAGACAAAAAAAAAAAGAAAAAAAGACATACACAATGCATTGTGACTTCTCCAAGTGATAATATGGATGTAAGGCCACGCCCCCTCAGTCTCCTCCCTGCCTCAGCCCCCTCCTCCTCTTCACCCCTCTCACACGGTCACTTTATCCAGTTCTCATCAGACTGCGTTGGGTGAGTGCCAAGAAAATCGCGCACAATGTGTCCTGCTAATAATTCGGTCACTTTCTATCTTCTGCTACAGCTGTGCAGCCGTCATCACTTACTGATAGTTGTGATACTAGTATCTTGGCCATTCTGTTGAGCACGGTGTCAGTCCAACATTTTGTTAAGCAAGCGAGGAGACGAGTCTGGATAACACTGCGGCCAGTAACCCAACCAAAACGTTCAAATAAAGGACTGCCTCATGATGTAGATGGTGTTTCTAGCTATAAATAGAATCTAGAAAGATTCCCCAACCTAAAGCTACCAGTATTTTTGTCAATGCACTGAATGCAAACCAGGGAAAAGTCAGAATGTCTTGATGATGAGTAATCTCGTCATTGTGGCAGCGAAGCGTACATGCTTGTGCTGATGAGTTATCTCGTCAAATAGGCAGCCTAGGGTTTAAGTCAAATCCTCAAAGGACTGTCCCAAAAGTTTTCCAGTCCTGATTTCTGGAGTGTCACTGAACTACTTTCACCGACCAAATCATGCCACTGATCCAATCTCATTCAGCAGCAAATTTATGATAAAAATGTAAGCAAACTTACTGATCACCTTTTCCTTTGGTCTCAAAATGAAATGTACTGGTTCTTTTGAGCCAAAGGATAATATGAAAGAAGCACAGAAGTTACACTCATACACAGCAAACAGAAATCGAAGCAGAATACTTTTGGGGGTAGGAGAGGGAGGGGGGTATCGAGTCTGAAAAAACATTAGACAAAAGGATTCACTATAAGAAACCGATGACTGTGATTCACAAAGAGGAAAAAGGAGGAGTTTGTATTATACTCCATGTTTGGTGATACATATACTTACCATGTCAAACTGATGCAAACTAGGCCTATCAGTTTGCTCTGCTTGGCCAAATTGTATTATACTCCATGTTTGGTGATACATATACTTAACATGTCAAACTGATACAAACTAGGCCCATCAGTTTGCTCTGCTTGGCCAAATTTCGCACGGCTAACAGTGAAAAGAATTTAAAGCAAATGGAGGAGGGCAATGCCTACTGGTTCACATGGGGAGCCCTTGTAACCGAGATGTGACAAAAGAAATCCCCTTGGAACCGTCAGCTCTGGTCATACGGAAATCCCTGAGGTAGAAGTTGATAAAGGGATTCTCACTCTGCCAGAAGGCTGCCTCCAAGACATGCTGCAGTGGCATCGAGTGCTGGAAAGCAGCCGAAATGGCTATGGCCTGCACTTTGTGTGCTCTGACAGCTGATATCCCTGTGAGAATGAGAGTAGGCTCTAAGAATGACTTGGGAAACCCAGCGGGAAATGGTGCCTGCAGCAAGGTCTTTCTTGTCATTCTCATTGAGGGAGATGAGAAGACGTCTCTGAGAAGAACGCCTGTGGCGAGACCTATCTGAATAGTATTTGAGGCACCGAACAGGGCAGAAATGCCTATCCTCATGGTCTTGGGCAAGAATATCAAAGGTCTGACCCTCAGAGAGGAGGAAGGGACATCCGGGTCTTGATTCTTAGCCAGGAACTCTGGAGGGAAATGGAGGGTGATGGAACCATCTCTGTGGAAGGCCAGATCTTGTGGCATTCCACTAAGACCATGAATCTCGCTTCTACAATGGCCCGTGGCCAGCAACAGAAGGAAAGTGGTCTTGAGGGTGAGTAAGTCGAAAGGAATAGTACCCAAAGGCTTGAAGGGTTGCTTTCGAATTAAATCCAGCACCAGGAACAAGTCCCACAGGGGCACTCTTCTGGGGTTTCTAGCTTCCTTCAGTGCCCCTAGCCACCTCTCTGAGCAGGAAATCTGCTTCAAAGGAAGGACCACCCAGCTGTCTGATGGTGGTACTGATGGCAAACCTGTACCCTCGCACAGAACTAGCAGACAGGTTGATAATCGAGGAGCAGTGAGCCAGAATGTTGGCCAGCTGCATGCTTGTAGGGTTAATAGGGGGAACGTCCTTAGCCGTACACCACAACCATTCCATCCAGCGAAAGTCAAACAAAGCCTCAGTCCCCACCATTCTTGCTTTGGAGACTATGGAGAGGAGGTCAGAGGAGACGCCCCCCTCTGCAAGTGTTGCCGACACAGAGGCATAAGTGGGAAGTCTCATTTTGAACTTTGTGGCAAAGAGGTCCACCATCAGCTGAAACCACCGCTCCCACACTCCCTGAAGGGTGTCCTTGTCCAGGGTCCACTCTGTGTAGATGACACTCTTGGACCTGCTGAGTGTATCTGCCAAGATGTTGGCTTTTCCTGCTATGTGTCTTGCTGAAAGTGCAATGCCCTTGTTGTGGCACCAATGGAGAGCCTCAGTCCGCAGGGAGAGGTCTGCCGAATGCACCCCCTTTGTTCACATAACATGAAACCATCGTGTTGTCTGTGAACAAGCAGATGGTCCTGCCAGTGACCTCCCCCGTGAAGTGCAGGAGAGCCCTGCAAACAGCCTCCAGTTCCAGAACATTGATGTGGCATAGGCGCTCCTCTAGGGACCAAGTCCTTGCTGCATGGAGTGAGTCCATGTGGGCTCCCCAGCCTAGGGAGGAGGCACCCCCTGTGTCCGAAGAGGGGTGGTTAGCCACTCTGATATCACCTCAGTGCCCTCTGAAGAAGGCGCTTGAGAACCCTGCCCGGGGGATGAGAGATGCCATGGACTCCATCATGCCCAGGAGAGATGAAAGTGTCCATGCTGTTGCTTGGCAGGAATTGTGCAAGTGGCTGAGGAGGCCTGCCAGTTGGTCCCAGCGATCTGGCATCGGAGAGACTATCATGGACCGCATGTTGAATCTCATCCCTAAGAAGTCAAAGGGCTGACTTGGGGACCGATCGCATTTCTCCTGGTTTGTGAGGAAGCCCAGTTAGAATCAAAGGTCTAGAAATCTGGCCGTATGCCTCTGGCACAGGGTCTGCGACTGGAGTCGAGGCTGTGTGTGTCACCCTGTGAGATGTGCTGGGTTGGATCCGGGGGGGAGAGGACAAGGGTTGGCCCCTGGTCCTCCCGGCAACCCAGCGTGCACCATAGGTGCGCCCCAGTACAGGTAGAATGGGGGAAACCACAAGTGGTGCCAGCCATCCTGTGACCCTACCTAAGAGGTAGAGAAAAAGGTACGACCTGAGGGGGCAGAGTCAAATCGAGTACACAAAAGCTAAGAATACAATAAAATCAAGCCGCATGCAGCAAAGTAAGGCCAAATGAACATGTTTAATAGCCAAAAAAAAGTGTAATATGAGACAGAGCATAAACCTGACAAGATGGTGTTGAGAGCCTTGGCCAAAGGAACGATTCAGTGCCTGTAGCTTTTAGAGGCGTTTGATTGGCTAAGAGCGGACAGGGCAAAGACGGGTTGTCTTTTCACAATTAGCTGCGCGAAATCTGGCCAAGCAGAGCAAACCGATAGGCCCAGTTTACATCAGTTTGACATGGTACAGTATATGACACCAAACAGGAATTCAAAATTGTGGATGAATGCAAACAATGAAAATGTGCGCAACCAAACGTGCGTATTTACCTGTCGACGCCCTGCCCTGCGGCCCACTTTCACCTGCTGCCAACCTCCCTCTTCCTTCTCCTCTTCCTGCCCATTCTCAGCCTGCAACAGGCCATTATGTGTTTGTTCTCCACTCGATATGTGGAGTGATGGCCCATAGGTAATGCGTTCGCTTAGGAAGCAAGAGAATCTGAGCGTGCTGGTTCGAATCACGGCTCAGTCGCCGATATTTTCTCCCCCTCCACTAGACCTTGAGTGGTGGTCTGGAGACGATAAACCGAGGTCCCGTGTGCAGCATGCACTTAGCGCACGTAAAAGAACCCACGGAAACAAAAAGGTTGTTCCTGGCAAAATCCTGTAGAAAAATCCACTTCGATAGGAAAAACAAATTAAAAAAACTGCACGCAGGAAAAAATTTAAAAACCCGGGTGACGCTGTAGTGTAGCAACACGCTCTCCCTGGGAAGAGCAGCCCAAATTTCACACAGAGAAATCTGTTGTGATAAAAAACAACAACAAAAAACAAATACAAATACCCACACTAGACTGACAACTGTAGGGGGGGGGCCGGGTGGGTACAGTTAGTCACTACTGCTTCCTTACTGTATCCATACTAAACTAGTAAGTAATGCTTCCCTACTAGTACTCCTTACTGTATCCATACTAAACTAGTAAGTAATGCTTCCCTATTAGTACTCCTTACTGTATCCATACTAAACTAGTAATGCTTCCCTCCTAGTACTGCTTCCTTACTGTATCCATACTAAACTAGTAATGCTTCCCTACTAGTACTGCTTCCTTACTGTATCCATACTAAACTAGTAATGCTTCCCTACTAGTACTGCTTCCTTACTGTATCCATACTAAACTGACAGCTGTTGTTGACAGTAAGCACCAAGCAGCATAGGTCTGAAGTGGAATACATACTACTGAATGCTCTTGCCCTCTTTTACATCTATCTGTTTTATTCACACCCTCACTGTGTTACACCCAACTAGCAATGCACGTTTTGAGATGGTCTCTTGCATTCTTTTTTTTCCCCTTTCATCACCCTACTCTTTTTTACTTTTTTCTTCTTTTTTTTTCATTTGGTGTAGGGTTTTTCTTTTTGTGCACGTATGTGTTGATTTTGTTGCTGTTAACGCTGTTTTCCTAATCAGTTCCCATGCTCTCACTGTTCTCTCAGCATTTAACACACCTCTGCTCCCTTCTGCTTCACCAACACAGACACACCCGGGCTTCATCTAAGCAGACAAGAACACATCCAGCCAGGCATATCACTGGGAAGTATTTTTTAAATCCAATCTGCTGCTGGATTCTTCCCAGAGATAAGTGTGCCATGCTTGTCTTCTTCTTTGTTCATAGGCTGTGAAAAGGGAAGCGACCGCTGTAGAGAATGACGTACTGGTTCAGGAGTAGCTTCCCTTCCTTCAGTTAGTTGCTTGACAACAGAATCAACAGTCGGACTTACGAATGTGTCTCTCCCAATCTGTTACTGTGTTTAGGCTGTGTTTCTAGTCTTGGAATGATTGGTTTCATTACAAGCGCCAACAGGCAGAGTGAGATGGTGTCACAAGTGTGTCAGATGTGTACGATCTAGCTTGAGAAAGTGTCAGATACTGAAACTTGGATGATACTGAACAACGAGAATGGCAATCTGATACGATCCACCACCAAAATTTTCCTTCAAGCCCAGCGAGTGGGAGGATTGGATAGAAGATTTCCAGCGGTTTAGAAGGGCAACTAAACTTCATGAGGAAGACAGAGATATCCAGAGAGATTCTCTTCTTAATGCTATGGGCACTAGAGAAGCCGTGAAGATTCTGAGAAATCTCAAGTTCAGTGCTGAAGCGGATCCTCCTGAATCAGACACAGACTTTGACTGTTTGGTGAAAAAGTTCACTAAGTACTTCGTACCAAAGAGAAACATCATCCATGACAGAAGTTCATTCAATTCCAGAACACAGTCATCTTCTGAGAGTGTTGAAGAGTTTGTCCGCACATTGCAGGCACTGGTCTTGAACTGTGACTATCAGGATCCAGATGATCAGGTGAGAGACAGGCTAGTCATTGGTTTGCGTGATCAGCGAGTGAAAGAAAAGCTTCAGCTTACACCTAATCTCACACTTGACTGTGCCACAGAAGCTGCGAGACAACATGAGATGATTAAGCAACAAATGCAGGAGCAACGTGAAGCAGCTAGTGGTGAGGCTAATGTCAACGAGGTGCACATTTATCATCATGGCCGTGGTCGAGGTCGTGACCATGAAAACAGAATTCCACAGTGCAGAAAAGGCTCTAGGCACCAGTCTGATGAATATGTGACTGCAGGAAGACCAAGGGATGCATGTACACACTGCGAGTATGTACACACTGACAAGCCATGCCCAGCTAAGGGTCAAAAGTGTAGAACATGCCAGTGCGAGAACCATTTTAGCAGATGCTGCACCATGAATAAGCCAGGCTCAGTCCGAGAAGTGGAGGCGGACATGTACTGGCTGGATTCAACAACTGTCAGACACACTGAAGCATGGTCAGTTGAACTAGATGTGTGTGGAGAAGGCTACATCACAGTCTTTAAAATAGACACTGGAGCTGATGTCACAATCATGAAAGAGGCGGAGTACAAGAAATTACCAAATTGACCCAGACTTCACCCTTCATCCATCGCATACTTGAAATCACCTGGTGGAAAAGGGAAAAGATTAGGTGAGTTCACTGCAGAAGTTACACACAACAGCAATGAGTTCACTTTCCAGATTCTAGTGGTACCTCAGTCCGCAGGCAGTAACTTGCTCAGCAGGGCAGAGTGTGAGTCAATGGGACTAGTCAAACGACTAAATGAGGTCAAGGATGAAGAAGTCTATGGCAATACAAGGCTAATGAAAACACCTGTCAAACTTGTGCTTTGAGATGATGCCAAACTGTACTGTGTTACTACTGCTCGACGCATTCCCTTTCCTATCTGTGACAAGGTGAAGCAGGAACTTGACAGGATGGAGAAAAACGGCATCATAGAGAGAGTGACAACACCAACTAACTGGGGTGCTCCAGTTGTGCCAGTCAAAAAGAAGAATGGCGGCATCAGAATTTGCGTCGACTTCAAGAAACTGAATAGGAGTGTGAAAAGACCACACCTTATGGTACCTAACCTTGAAGACATTGCACCAAAGCTAGCAGGCTCTAAAGTGTTCTCAACACTGGATGTTTCTGGAGGGTATTTTCAAGTACCTCTAAACAAAGAAAGCAAGTTGCTCACCACGTTCATTACACCCTTTGGACGTAATTGCATGAACAGACTAGCCATGGGCATCAATGTTGGATCTGATGAGTTTCAATGCAAGATGGAAGAAACGCTAGGTCATCTAGAAGGATGTGAGATCATCATTGATGACATTCTTGTGCATGGGGCAACAGCTGAAGAGCATGACCAGCAAATATCCCAAGTCATGAATGCGATCAAGGAATCTGGTTTGAAAATGAACAAAACCAAGTGTCACATCATGCAGGGAAAGGTTACGTTCTTTGGTCACGTGATCAGTGATAGTGGAATTCAACCTGATCCACAAAAAGTTGAAGCTATAACCAAGCTGAGCGCTCCCAAGAATGTTGGTGATCTGCGGCGTATACTGGGTATAATCAACTACCTGGGGCGCTTCACAGAGGGTTTGTCTGCCATACTCAAGCCCATGAAAGATCTGCTGCAGAAGGATGCACACTGGCATTGGGGTCCTCATCAGGAAAAAGCTTTCAAAGCTGTGAAAGAGAAGATCGCAGATCTTCCTTCTTTGGCCTTTTACAGATCTGACCGACCAACTACAGTGAGCGCAGATGCTAGTAGTTACGGACTCGGAGCAACACTTCTCCAGACAGATGACAAGGGTCAACAGCATCCAATCGCCTTTGCTTCATGCACTCTCACAGCAGCAGAGCAGTGATATGGACAGACAGAAAAAGAGTGTTTGGGATCTGTCTGGGCAGGCAAGAAATTTGAAAAGTACCTGGTGGGACTTGAGGCATTTGAGCTTCTGACGGATCATAAGCCACTGGTTCCTCTCATCAAGAGCAAAGATCTGGAGCAGTGCCCTCCAAGATGTCAGCGAATGTTAATTCGCATGATGTGTTTTAATGCTGACGTACACCATGTGCCAGAGAAAGAGCTCATCATAGCTGATACTCTGTCACAAAGTCCTCTGCAACATGATGAGCAGGACAACACAGATTCAGCAGAGGTTGAAGTTTTCATGAACTTGCTTGAGTCTTCGAGACCAATGAATGACACTCGACTACAGTCACTACATGAGGCAACAGCTCGTGATCAAGACCTTCAAAAGGTCATAGTATACACCAAGGATGGCCAGACCAAGTACCAGCACCTCTCAGTGGTTACCAGGCTAACCAGTCTGATCTGTCAGTGTCTGATGGACTGCTGGTGTATCAAGACAGACTTGTTGTACCACAGAGTCAGAGGAAAGAGATCCTTGAGAAATTACATGAGAGTCACCAGGGACTGACTAAATGCAGAGACAATGCGAAACAAACTGTTTGGTGGCTAGGTATTGGTCGAGACCTGAGTCGCACTGTTGAAAATTGCATGACCTGCTGACAGAACTATTCTGCACAACGTTCTGAGCCACTGAAACCTACTGAGCTTCCAGGCAGACCATGGGAGAAGTTGGAGGCTGATATTTTCAAATTCAAAAGCAAAGACTTTCTGGTCATTGTTGACTACTACTCTCGCTGGACTGAAGTGAAACACTTGTACTCCATGAACAGTGCAACTCTGATTCAGAAGTTCAAGCAAGTGTTTGCTGATCATGGAATCCCGGAAGAACTCGTGTCGGACAATGGCCCCCAGTTCACATCACGAGAATTTGCCGACTTTGCCAAAAACTACGGTTTCAGACACCACACAAGCAGCCCATACTTCCCACAAGCCAATGGGGAAGCCGAGCGTGCTGTGCAGACAGTGAAGAAGATGACGGGACAGAAAGATCCAGACATCGCAATGCTGAACTATAGAGTGACACCTCACTGGAATCAGTCCATCTGTCACGTTGATGGGACATCAGTTACGTACAAAGATCCTGGTGATGTCCCACAAGCTGCAACCAGTGAAGGTGGAAGACAGAGAGGTCCGTGCCCATGATGCTGTGGCAAAGCAGCAATACAAGAACAACTTTGACCACAGACGTGGTGCACGGCCACTACCAGAATTGACACCTGGCACAACTGTGCTGATCAAGAATGTCAACAAGAAATGGAATGTCAAGGGCAAGGTTATTGGTCCAGCTGATAACAGTGGGCGGTCATACAGGATTGACACTCCACAAGGTGAACTGCGTCAGAACAGGAAGGACATTCAGAAGATCACAGTCTTCCATCATGAACGTGATCATGAAGATGTCTTTGTACCGGATGAGCCAACACCAGGAACTTCAAGCCAAACTGATCCACTGCCTTCAGCTCAAGCTCAACACCAACTGCTTACAACATGTTCGAGTCGGAGACCAGACTCCAGTCCACCTTCAACTCCAATGCCGAGACGAAGTGAAGGACGCAAGAAGAAGCCTCTCCGCTTCGTTGAAGAATATTGATCTCCAGAACATAGAAAGACTATTCAGTAGAGTGTGAATGAATGCATGATTTGATGTTTAGTAGAGTGTGTGTAGTAGTTAGTAGTTGTGCATGTGTGTGGGGGGGGGGGGGGGGGGGTGGTATTTGCTTTTCACGGAGGTATCAACATGTGCCATGTACAGATCGCCCCCTGTCATGATCTGTCATTTCGACAAAAGCTGGCCTCAACTTCAGTCCATGGAAAGGAAACCTGTGACTTTGCTTTTGGTGCTCTGACAAATCACTCTCTTCTCAAGGTCTTTTCACTATAGTACAGGGTTTTCAAACAAAGAACATAGACCAACACTCTCAAAAGAGTACTTCCATTTTCATTTTTGCCAGGTCATCAGCAAACGATTTTGAACGGACCACTGGCTTTTATTTTTGGTCAAAAAACACGCTCCATTTTTTATGAAAATCTCTAAACGGATTTCCACACTCAGATGGAAGAGTTGCACCGAAGCTTGCATGTACAAGTGGGCTTTAATGTGTATGACCATTTTTACCCTGCCATAAAGGCAGCCATCTACCTGTCACAGCGCATGCTGGGTACATTCTTGTTTCCAGAACCCACTGAACACCAACATGGACAACAGGATTTTTAATTTGATCTTCTGCATGTGTATACACATGAAGGGGGTTCAGGCACTAGCAGGTCTTCACATATGTTGACCTGGGAGATGAGAAAAATGGGAACAGTTTCAGGAAACTGGGGTGAGAATCCAGTGCTTTAACCATTCAGCCACTGACCCATCGCAGTGGGTTCAAATCAAAGATCGGGACCACAATGGCAAGTGTCATCCACCCATGTCCTGCATTTGCCTTTCTTTCTTCATTTTTCTTACTCTTCATCTGCCTTATTTGTCTTTACATTTGTCTTACTTTATACTTGTCTTACTCTTCATCTTTCTCATTTGGCTTATTTTCTACATGTCTTAATATACAGTCGTCATGCTCTACATTTGTCTTATTTGTCTTTCTCTACATCTGTCATTTGTCTCAGATTTGTCATCCTCTACATTGTGGCTCTCCATGCCCTGCTCTCGTGGTGACCTCAATTTTCCCCCATCACTGTAGTGAGTTTGTGTCCAAGTCTTTGAGGTCGACAGAAATTGTTGTTGGTCAGCCAAGCTGGCGGCCAGGCACCATAAACAAGTCACTGCTGTCATCATCAGCAGAATCAATCTGAGATGTCCTGTGTTTTCAATCAGAGCAGGATCAGTGAGCAGCACCATAAAGAGACAGACTGGGATCTGCTCTGGTGCGTGGCTCGAACGGCGATCTAACTTTGATGACAAAAAGCACAGGGAGTGATACAACAGGATGTAGCCATGTAGGAAGGATTCCAGTTGAGCAGCATGTAGGTAATGCCACTGAAAACAAGAACTGTAAATCTTTTTCAGACTGTGCATCCCTCTTCGTTTCACACAAAACCAGACACATCCATACTACAACCTGCAACACACACACACACACACTCACACACATGCGTGTACACACACACACACAGCACTGCCTAAGTCCACACGTAACTAAATAAAACATTTCTGTCATATCTGTGGCAGAACATGGCTCTTGGGATCTTGGACTGCAAACTGAAAGGCAGGTGAGACAGAAATACAGCACAGGGAGCCTTCAGTGAATAAGGCAGTAGAGCAGAGATTTATCATACAACCACAACAATACTTACAAAGTAGTCAATGGGGCCATTGGTGACCTGTTGTTTGTCTGGAAACAAACAAAAATGCACATATAAATATCCCTAAACTTCAACTACTGTAAAGTTCGGTCTATAAGCTGCGACTTTTTACTCCAGCTTCAACCTCTGCGGCTTATACAATGATGCAGTTTATTTGAGGATTTTAACGATCCCGAGAGTGTCACGTTCTCGTCTATTCTTAGCTGCCCTTCAACTCACCAAAATCATGATTTCTGTCCATGAATTTTTGGATGAGCTTCAGGATAGTGTGCTAACTGTTCACATTTTATAAATCAAATCCCCACACATTAAAGCCTTCAGATCAGCATTCAGTTCTACTCTGCTCAAGCGTACACCCTCATCATGCCGAAAACGTGACGTAATGCCTATGATGCAGCCTTCAAATTGAAGGCGATCAACCTAGCAGACGACAGTGCAAGCGGCGAACCAGCAGCGACCTCCACTTTGCATTCATGTTCATGAAGTGAAAGCAAGGCTGAAGTCAGTGACAAGATGGTGGAGGAAGCTGTGCTGGTTCTCTTCAACTCAGACACTGAAGACGAAGATTTCAGTGGATTCAGTGAGCAGGATGACGTTCAATAAATGTGACTATCCCTAAATTATGGATCTTATTTTCGTTGTGTTTATTTTTTTATTTTTTACATTTTTTGTGTGTGTGGCACTAGCAGTATTTTCGCTTGCTTTTCTTTGTGTTGTTCCCACTTGTGTTTATTTCATAACCTACAGTATTGACAGCTTTTCTGTAGTATTTGTATGTGTTCCGGTACCGGAAATAAGTGCGGCTTATAAGCCAGTGCAGCTTATGTATGTATAAAATTCATTTTTTTCCAAAATTTAGTGGGTGCAGCTTATATACCAGTGCGCTCAATAGACCAAACTTTACGATAATTTTAAAACAAAATGCTAAATATCCTTGAACAGAGTCTGGATACAAACTCTCAAAATGAATACAACAGTCTGTCTACAAATTTCCAACTAAACATTCTGAAACAGGCCAAACAACTGAGGCAAAGTCTCCATGGCTCACAAGTAATACTAATTTGTGTCTGCTGTAAATCAACTTTCTAATCATTACAACACTTAAGGTGCACACATGCACATGCACTTTCTCCATATCTCTCAATAAGACCTAATAAAATAACATTTTCTACAAAACTCGTCATCTTTAAAAGAAAAAAATGTCCACATATCAAACTAATACTGTAATTTACACATGTCTCACCACCTTTAAATAACTTTAGTTCATCTTGAACTCTGGTCACAAACGCGTGAAAAAATTCGGTCGCATCCCCTTGACGGTCGGCCTGAAAAAAAAAAAAGAAAGAAAAAAGATGACATGAGGAAGTTAGATGGTTATACCTGCCATGGGCTAGAAATTCACATAATACTTTCTGTTGTCCTTGGGACTAGTAGATGAAAAATAATGTACTTCTTTTTACTTGTCAACCCAAAATTTCTGCTTGCCCTCCCTAAGTAAAGAGAGAGTGAATACAAGTCTCTACCAGTTGTATATTCCAAAACTCTCTTTATCAGACAATGTACAACAGCCATTCAAGGCTTCTGCTACATGATTACCATTCTTTTCTTTGTCTCTTGGTCACACTAGTTTCCAATGAATTATTTGTTGATTACAAAGGTGCATAATTTCCAGGGCTGTAAAACCAAAACTTCAACAGCAACATGTTGCTGACTGGTCTAAACCCTTTCACTTCTAAAAATATTTATCATTTTTGCAAAAATATCAAGAACCTCTTAAAAAGAAAAAAGAGGAAAAACAAACAAAGAAACAAATAATGTAAAAACTTTCAAATATATGTAAAAGTATGTCTCTTGAAGGAAAATGAATGGAGAACATAATCATATTTAGCATATGTTCAATGTTAACTTGCATGACCGGCTGGACTGTTGACGATGCAGTTTCCCTTAAGACCAGATATTATCCATGCTGAGAAGTGAAAGGCTTAACTGAGCCTAAGGTAAAGTTGATAAAAAAATGCACAATGACAGGCCCACCTGACAGAGAGAAGTAAAGGGAGTTGATCTATCATTTCCATGCTGACACATCCTATTCATAGGCACATGGGTAGGAGGGTGTAGGGGTGCTTTAATGAAAAGGAAAGAGGGAATTGCTCAGTCACCCTTTCACTGAGAGTCCAAAACTGGTTGCACAACATGCAAGTGGAGAGAACAATTCCACTAGTCTGCCAGAAGGTTCAGTTGTCCCAGACAACTGGATGGGTGAGTATTTCAAGTTCCTGCTGACCAGTATGTTTTTCATTTTTCACTAAGTCTGTCATGTCAAAGGCAGAGAAAAGAAGCTGGTGGCAGTATACTGCCTATGCCAGCTGGACAAACTGTTTCATTCAAATCATATTCCCATGGCTTTAAAACAGACATACACTGAAATAGACTAGCAACAGAGAGGTAGAAAGACATGCAAGCATTGGGTGAGTGTCAACTTTCCCAAATCATATAAAATCACAATTATTCAACTGCAGAAGGATCAGCACACAAATCATTTATCAAAAATACTACTTACCTTAATGGCGTTGTTGTTCAGTTTCGGCAAATGTCTGACGATGTACACATCATCCAGGAAAGGCTCTGTTCCAAAACAAAAACAGGGGCGATGGTTTTATCAACAGACAGAACCACTAAAATAAAAATAATGTGGGGTGAAACCCAACTAATTCTAAAATATTTCTTTCTTTTTTCCCATGTTTTTAAATTACATTAGACATGCAGGCCACTTTTGTCATCACATGCAAATCACATGAAATTTATATCCAAGAAGAATCTGAATGTAAATTTTTACCACTTAACATCTCTTGCTCCTTTAAGGAGTAAACTAAAATAAAAAAAAGAGCACCAATGTTCAACCACTGTATTTCACTGTACAGACATAGATGCTAATTACGTCTCAATAAGACAAGGTGTCTGTATGCCTGCGATTGCAAGACTGCATTAATATGTGTACACACAACCAGGTAAGGGTGAAAGTGTAACGCTTTTGAACTGAATGCATAAAATTCCCATTCATCTAGGAGCCCCTTAAACTAGCAGAATTTCAAGAGAACTAGTGCAAATGTTCCATTCTCAAGAGCGAGGCTAGGGTTGACTTTCAGCCTAAAATGCTATGTTACCCCCACAACTGTACACAGAACACACATTTCTACTTCCACATCTTTCATGCTCATTTTAGACCAAGGTGTATTCTGGAAAACTCTGAAAAGCTCATGCCTGAAATTCTCAATTCACTTAAAAGTTAAACACACACACACACACACACACAAGAAACAAACAAACAAACAAAATTAATAACTAATTATCTTATATTAAATTTTCTCTGCTATCAACAGAGCATACATGATCAGTATAATTGTAAGAAACTGCCAGTCTCCACATTGTGAATGCTTTCAACTCCACTGATCAAAAAACAGCTCACACCAAAGTTCACTCTGAGGGGAGGGTGCAAAACAACTGCTGTTCTCTTTTTATCCCTCCCCAGCAACCCATCTGAAAATTTCACAGAATGTTGATATGCAGGCTTTTCTTACTGTCTTCCCCCCAACCCCATCATTGTGACCACCCCCCCCCCCAACCCCCCCTCCCTTTCCAATACCAATACCCTTCTTTGGCTTGTATATCACAATATATGGAAGATATGCACACATGACCTTATAATAACATAAATTACACTCTGATTTGTGTGAAGAATTGAAATAATCATGTATATATATACATATATATATACATATATATATATGTGTGTGTGTGTGTGTGTGTGTGTGTAACCTAACCATGCAAAAAACAAAACTTTGGTACTTACGTTCTTCTGAAGGGCGCCTGATGTAATCTCTCCAAAGTCTCACACTGTGAAAGTTCAGACAAACAGAAGTAGTGACGCTATGTTCAAATGGATCAGGTCTTTCTTTACCAGTCAATGTTGTTACATTAACAATATAAACAAGAATGACATCTCTTTTGGTTGTTCTTCAGGATGTTAGAGTTACAGCCTTTTCTCTTCTCTCTCGCATAAATACATGCCACAGGAGGATAAAAATCAAAACAAATGCAAGCTTGCACACACATACAGTGACAGACAGAAAGGCAGACACACACACACGCTGTCACGCACACACACACACACACACACACACACACAAGAGCGAGGCCGGAGTTTCAGCCTAAAATGCTCTGTTACTCCCACAACTGTATACAAAACATACATTTCTCCTTACACATCTTTCATGCTCATTTTCGACTAAGAAAGATGATTTTGTTTGTTTTTTTGTGTGTGGTACATGTAACTTTGCATGTGTGTCTTATAAACAAATAGTAAAGAGTGGTAACTCTCTCCATTCACAAGGTACACAACTTAAGTCAGTGCTGCTTACGCTACCAATTCAGCTAGCACACAAGTAAATAAAAGGTACAAAAGGAAGTGCCGGGCCTGTCCTAATACTGATAATTTGACATGTGCACACAGCAGCAAAGACAGAAGAAATGTACAAACACAAATAAGCTTTTATTCAAGACTGGCATAGCCTCTTTAATCCTGAACAAGCCCACAGAACACATGAACAATACAGAACAAATACATGGTTGCCTTTGCGGTTTTTCAACTGGAAATTAACATAAACAAATAATGAGGCCAGGAGATGAAATGATAAACAAATAGTAAAGAGTGGTAACTCTCTCCATTCACAAGGTACACAACTTCAAGTTAGTGCTGCTTATGCTAACGATTCAGCTAGCACACAGGTAAATAAAAAGTACAATGGAACAAACCCAGACACTTCCTCAAAAAAGGAAGCACTAGGCCCATCCTTATACCAATTATTTGACATGTGCACACAGCAGCAAAGACAGAAGAAATGTGCAAACACAAATAAGCTTTTATTCAAGACTGGCATAGCCTCTTTCATCCTGAACAAGCCACACAGAGCACATGGACAATATTGAACAAACACATGGTTATATGCTTATAAACCTTGTTAAGGTTTAACTGACATAAAAATTGATTCTGATTCTGATTCTGATTGACACACACACACACATACACATACTGTTACTACACACACACACACACACACACAGAATACTCACATCCCTCCACAAAAGGGAGCCTGCTCCTCCAGCACATCCAAATTGTGGCCCTCCAAGGACCTGCTCAACGTCGTCATGAAGCTGACGAACTCCTGGATACCAAACATACTTTGCAAGACCTACACATCTGTCAAGGATCATGCACATCAAGAAAACCAACACACATACTACAAGTACTACCACGTTGCAAGGACAGACATGACTGTAGTAGTTGAAAACAAACAGCCCACTGTCCCAATTCCTAGACCCTTGACAGCAGTGCCAGAGGTGTGTGTGTGTACGTGTGTGAAGGAGGGAAGTCACTTCTGACTGGACCTGAAATACAGTCATCAAACACACAACACACCTGTACCCATACACTTTCTCTACACAAAACAATGCAGATGAGGAGACAAAAGCCAGGGCTTTTTAAAACATTCTGAAGTAAAACTTAGGTAACAGATGTAAAGATTTAGTACAGAAGGAGGTCTTTGGGCAGACTCCACGTGAACTGAGAGACAGAGACTGCTGACCTGAAACAGGACCTTGCAAATATATGTACCATTAAACATATGACACGGAAAATAAATAAGACAAATATTTTAGG
Organism: Babylonia areolata; assembly: GCF_041734735.1. Lineage (NCBI taxonomy): Eukaryota > Metazoa > Mollusca > Gastropoda > Neogastropoda > Buccinidae > Babylonia > Babylonia areolata. Next base: position 34,669,383 of record NC_134901.1, on the reverse strand, counting down.
TATCCCTGTGGATCATGCCAAGCACTAAAACTAATCTCCTGGAGAGTGTTGAAGTCATCTTCTCACAGATAAGTTTGCAGATTAGGCTGTTCTTTTCTTTGTGTGTGAACAGGATCCTTTATTTTTCCGAGTAATTAGATTTTTGTTGATATTATAAAGTATACTGACGAACTGCTGAATAAAAAAAAAAAAAATGAAGAAAAACTTAAAAACTGGGGTTTAGGTGCAGAAGCCCAAATAAAAAACATTTACAAACAGAAAAAAAACGCATTTCATATCAAATATTTAATAATAACAGTTGGTGTGAAATACATGCTGACAGCTTTGGAGAGAGGTAGGCTCTTTAAGTGTGACTGACATGCATGCTACCCAGTGAGGGACCCAGAATCAGCTGGCACCTGGTATCTTAAGGGTGGGCATCTTTTCTTTTCCTTTTTTGTCCTCATCCTCTAGGTCAAGTTTTGTACCTCCATCTTCTTCTTGTCCATGACTATGCAGATGATTGAACAGATTAAAGAAACGCAAATCCCTGTCAGCATTTAGTGAGTTACAGAAACAAAAACACAGCCAAAATCAGACCAATGTAGACCAAAATGATAAAATAATCAATTTAGCATACTGTCATCAGAAATAGGCAGACACAACAACAATATGGATAAGTCCCAGTAAAATTAGCCACATGATGATGACAAGCAGGTAAGGATACGCAAAGTAAATAGCAGAGAGTTCCAGAGTTCTTCATTCCCTTAGGTTGTGGCAGCTTCACACAAGAGTCCACTTGCCTCGACAGGAAACCTGTCAACAGATTGAATTAGATCTAAATGCAAAATCCTTTTTTGTTAAGTTCACCGTCCTCTTTTACAAATCATATCACTACTTTCAGACTGTCAATATTCAAACTTGTATTCATGATTTCAAACTGTATAACGCAGTTACAAAACTTCCTTTTAAAACAAAAAACAAACAAAAAATGGAGGTAAAGCCTTCTGTAACTTGACTGAAACTTTTAGTAATCTTACAAAATTAATGTTATGATAATTCATTATCTGCAAGTTTTCAATGCTGTTAGATTCTAATTAATCAAAGACATTATTCATTTTAAATTTCATAAAATAATTGTGAAAGGATAACTTGGCTAAAATATGCCTACACTTAAAATGTTGTTTTCTTTAGATAATGAAAACACTGATCTTATGGCTCATGTGAGTTGAACACTCCATAAATATTTTTTTTCTAAGGATTTTGTCTGTAATAAGGTAAAAAAAAATAAAATAAAAAAAATAAAAATAAAAAGAACCCCCCTCCCCCCCCCCAATCTTTTAAAGGTCAAAATAATAATCATTATAATGAATACTTATATAGCACACTATCCAGAAATCTGCTCTAGGTGCTTTACAAAAACGCCTTTGTTAACATAAAACATTATATCTATGTTACATACACACACCAAAATGTGACCACACACACACACACACGCACGCACACACACACACACTACATACATTTTAACATACATGTGTACCTAACAGCTACCCTAACACATAAGCACACATAGGCAGGCACAAACTTACATAAACACACGCACACACAATACACATTCATATACATGCATATAGTTATGTACACATACATATGTATACACACATAGTCAAGCACACCTAACGAAAAGGAAGTGGGCCTGCCACAATTGAACTTATTGCTGAGGGAAAAGGTGAGTTTTGAGACGAGATTTAAAAGATGCGAGGGAATCAGAATGACGGAGGTTATCAGGGAGCTTGTTCCACGTCTTTGGCGATTGAAAAGAAAACGATCTGTGTCCATAGGTCTTACTTCTGACGTGAGGTATCCTGAGAAGTCGAGTATCAGAGGAAGAACGGAGCTGGCGAGACGCGGTATAGATATGGATGAATTCAGAAAGATACTTGGGGCCAGATCCGTTGACTGCAGAAAAGGTCAGAGTGGATAGCTTATAGTCTATTCGATCAGAAACAGGCAACCAGTGGAGAGACTGAAGGAGAGGAGAAACATGGTCAAATTTAGAAGCTCTGCAAATGAGTCTGGCAGCGTTATTCTGAATTCGTTGGAGTCTGTCTAACAGATATTTGGGAAGGCCGGCCAAAAGAGAGTTGCAGTAATCCAATCTTGAGAGAACCAGAGAGCATACAAGTGTCTTGGTTGCATCGGTTGAGAGATAGTGGCGGATAGAGCTGATTCTACGCAGTTCCAAATAGGCAACTTTATAGATATTCGAAATGTGCTGTTGGAAGGAAAGAGACTGGTCCAGGATTACACCAAGACCGCGAACAGAGGGAGAAAGTGAAACAGGTGTGCTACTGATCAGAACAGAGTCAGGAAAGGAAGGATGTTGACGAAACTTCTTTGGACAGGTTATCATAAATTCAGTCTTATCATCATTTAATTGCAGCTTGTTGAGAGTCATCCAGTCCTTCAGGCCAGCAATGCACTCCTGTGTTTGAGTCACCAGTGCATCAAATTCAGCTATGGAAGCTGACTGATAAAGTTGTGTGTCATCAGCAAAGCTCTCATGCGACATCACATGATGACTGATGACATCCGACACAGGAGCCGTATACAGCACGAAAAGAACAGGACCTAGGACGGACCCTTGTGGGACACCATATTTCAAGGCAGATACTCTAGAGTATCTACCATTTACACACACTTTCTGTGTATGATCTGACAGGTCAGATGTGATCCATGCTAGTGCAGTGTCACGAATACCAAAGGAAGTTTTAAGTCTGTTCAAGAGGATAGAGTGGTCGATAGTGTCAAAAGCTGCTGACAAATCTAAGAGAGCGAGAACAGATATCTTATCCTCATCAAATCCCGAAAGCAAATCATTCACTATTGATAAAAATGACAGATTAGAGACAGGTCGATAATTTTTCAAACAATTATGATCCAAAGATGGTTTCTTGATGAGTGGACGTACAACAGCAGGTTTGAAGCTTTCAGGGAAACAACCAGACAGTAAGGAAGAATTGATGACATGAGTAATATGTGGCAATAGAACATCAATACATTCAACCAACAAAGAAGACGGGACAGGGTCAAGCTCACAGGATTTCGGACAAGCGCTCAGACACACTAAATGACTAATATTTTTGTGAAGTTCTGGGCAAAACCACATGTTTGTTATTTACTGTATTTCTTGTGAGCATATAGTTTTGGTAGTGCTTCAAACTGCAGGTTAGACTTTAAAGTTAATGAAATAGGGTCGGGTTTTTGTGTGTGTGTGTGTTAATTTTTTAATAAAAAAAATTTTTTTTTTTATTGTTTGGGTTTTGGGGGGTTTTTTTGTGTGTTTTTTTTACAATATCCAAAGGCTTGTTAAGTAAAACTAAGAGCAATGTTTTGTCATTTTTTACATGGCAATATGAAGTTACATACAAAGACAGGGTTAGTGAATAAATATCTATCATGCATGTGCTTCTGTGTTTCTCAAAAATAAGCTTTTAAAAAGAAATTGTTTGGAATGCTAAAAGCAGACTCTAAAGACTGGAAGTTATGAACACCTTCAATTACTGAAGTAACAGCGCACAAGAATTATTGGAACTGAGTACCTTTTTTTTAACTTGACATCAATGTCACATTCATGTGCCATTCACTGATTCAGCGGAAGACAATAATCTTACAGTTACAAATCAAAGTGAAATTTCCTTGACATAATTCTAAAATCATCTTTTATGCTTTGGATCATATTCACATATTTATGAACATAATAATTATATATATATAATATATATATAATCTCTCTTACCACACAGATCGTCTGTCTTTCTCACACTAAAAGTAAAACACAAATCTGACATTACTTTATATTAATTAGTGATAAAGACCAGAAGTCCTATCAATTTACGTGCATATAAAAATAATAAATGCTTGTAGTTTAACTCAGCACTGCCAGTTCATCCTCCTGACTTTCACCACAGACAGCCCATTTGTATGGGTCAGTAAAAAAAAATCTTAAGACTTAATACTGATGATGATGGAGGAGGAGGAGGACAATGACGATGTTGCTATGGAGGTCCATTTCGGTTTGGGACTGCGTGACAAGGCTGTACTCTACGCTTCCTGTCATAATATCATCCCGGCATTAACCAGGCCTGAGAGATACAGATACTTGCAGTGTTAGTCAGGTAATTAGAGCAACACACCCAAAGATGCATCCGTGAAGTGGATGACACTCGACTGTAGTCCCAGTCTCCCCATTTAAGCCCACAGCACACTCAACTCTAGGTAGAAGCCGGCCATGGGCTGAAAAACCCACCTCCGCTGGGATTTGAACCCGCATCCTCCCAGCCATCAGTCCGTGACACTAACCACTTTGCCACAGTGGCTGGTAATTCAAAACTTTATTAAACCAACGATTTGGTTCCTTTGAAAGTGAAACATGTAAACAGTTGATAGTAGGGCCTTGACAAGGGCCCATTGTCTGGAGAGAGTTAAATGAACTGTCATGTACACACACATGTACAGGTGCAACCCTCACTCCCAGGCATCATGCACAGACACACATAATATATACACATACACAGACAAATTATGAATAAGTAAATAGCTTACTTTGGACTGCAAGTGCAACGCGCAGCTTCTCTCCATCTTTTTCAGTAGGTCTTTTTGCCTTTTGAGTGTTAGCAGAGAAATCTTCAGCTCTCTGCCCCTGACTCTGAGTGTTTCCATTGCCGTTGCTTTTAAATAAACTGGCAAAGTTCATTGCTGCAGGCTTGGGAGGCCTAAAACAAACAATGCATGAACAAATTAAATGGCACAAAACAATGTGATGATTGTGTACCGAGAAAAAAGATGAAAAAAAAAAAAGGAACCAGAGAGAGAGAGCATAAAGAACTCCACAGAGCCACACATCAACTTTACATGAGATGGAACTCATGAAGAAATAAAATCTAGTTCTCTGAAACACAGTGAAAGTACACATAGGACATAAATATGTTATTCATCAAGTGACCAATGGCTTTAAAGTTTACTGTATCTACTGTAACTAAATTAGATGTTAAACAGACCAAGAACACCTCCCTGGTACAAGTCACCCCAAGAGACCAATGAACTCCTCGAATGCAGCACAAAGAGAAGTTGATCATTATGAATTCAGAGCCATTTTCCATGGATTCATGTGAGCAACACGTCAGACTATAAATTCTAAGCTGAATATAATTATTTCAGAGAGCGCTACACTGCTTCGGGTACAGGATTTTGCATACCCCACCATCCTTCCCCAAGTTTTACTTGACTGAATATTATAAAATTATCAATCAGTGCAATTGTGGTTTCGGAGAACAAAGATCATAAATGCAAGCAATTAGGGGATGCATGCATGCATGTGCGTGCATGTACACATACTGATAGAGATCTGTATGCATGTCTGTGACATTAGATACAAAACACAATATCGAATATGATAATATCAAGTCTATTATTTGTATCAAGCTTACCGTGCATCCATTTTGGGAAAAGAATTAATCCCCTGGGCCTTAGGCATGAACACTGGAGCGTGAACATTCAGCGGCTTTTGAGCCTTCTCTGAGAGATCCTCTAAAGGCCCATTGGCATTCAATGTCTTTTGAGCTTTCTCTGAGTGATGCTCTGATGGACTGTTCGATGAATGTTTCTCAGAACATATGTCGTCTGTTTTGGGTTTTGTGTCATGCTCCTGGCCATTTGGCTGGCAGTTAAGTGTTCTTACTCCACTCTCGTAATACGTGCACCCTATTTTCTTGATCAATTTCAGGAGTGCTTCTCTTCCTTCGCCATGTGTACCCGCGATGTCAATGAAGGCGAACTCCATCTTCCGTCCCAACTGGCTCTGAAACAAAAATGAAAAAGCATTTTCAAATCTGAGTTCAGTCTGAAGGTAGGAACTGTAAACACAGAACTCAGTAACCAAGTGTTGTACACAAAAGTACTGCAATCGCTGTACTTAGCATGGAGTCGTTGAAATCAAATTGATTAAGTAAGATTAATCATATGTGAGGTTCAACCAGCAAACACTGAAATGTCTCAGATTCAAAAAGATCCAGTTTGCAGACTTTGAAGAAATTCCAGCTGTTTTCAGTTTTGGAACTGAGTCATAGGTTTCCTTTTAATAGCATTAGTGCAGGACTAGAAATTCCCAGAAAATGTTTAGTTGTTTTGAGAACAGGCATTCAAAATTAGATAACTTGTCCCCATGGGGTATATTCCACCAGCATCTATGGTACACACTTTAGGTACAGACTATTCATTTCCTTTTTTTTAACATGATATCATTTATATGTTTCAATTTTCTGTTTACTAATTTGCTCAATAATGAAATACAAGTCAGCCAAAACAATTAAAATTATAAACGTTTGAAACTGTGATTGCACAAATGAATTTTACACAGTCATACATGTGCAATAATAATCACAATTAAAGGATAGGCATAAAATAAAATTCTAAAAGTGGACATTTTTATTATAACAATATGCAATTCAACTGTTTTGAGTTAAGTTGTCAAATTCCACATACATACAGTATACACTCTGGCATACATTTTTACAATGGAAACATTCTGGCAACATCCAATTTGTTCCCATAATAAGACAATGAATGTTCACAACAAAGCATAGACATTCACTCCACCATTGACATAAATGAGTGGAGGGAAGAAATGTGGATACAGCTGTTCATAATCCATCTTCAGATCCTGGCATGTCAGTTTTCCACTGACCTAGGTTAAGTGAAGAAAAAGTTAATATGACCCCTATCATACTTCATTACATTTCCAACTTGTTTTAAAACATTATATTCAATTTAAAAAAAATAAAAAAAATAAAAAAATCAGGACTGTGTCAGTTTATTACTGCAGATGAAAATGTCTTTTTATCTTTGTCAGTTTTGAAGACCACACAAATTAATGATGACCGCCATTCTGCCAAATGTCCATTTCCTTTGTTAGGGAAGTCCCCTTTGGGGAAGATTGTAACACCATTAAGAAATTAATCAAACACCCTAATATTAATAACGTATTGAGTTTCGCTAATTGGGAAGATTACCTCACGCTCTCTGGATATCTGCTCTCCACGAAAAGTCGAGGATTAAAACCGTGCGTACACAGACACAAACTTCACAAACTGACAAACTGAACCCATGTGGATTTGGTGGTGATGTGAAATGACGAGGTCGGTCGTACCCAGATGACAAAAGAACATAGCACAATTTAGAGCCCTGCACAGATTCAAATCACATTCACAGTCATTCAGTATAGTGGGCAGCTAGTCGGGTAACATTAAAATTGGATTAACAAAAAAAATTACCATCCTGTTGAGAGCAACTCGTGGCAGTTAGTGAGAACGACGGGAACGAACGATCATATACATACTGCCAGCCGGCATGGTCGCATTTTCATGCAACTTCCGTTCGACATAAGATGGATCTATTTACCGGAACAAGGAGAAATGTTAACAATAACCACAGAATGTTCCGGTAAACACGTGCTTCCGTTCGTTTTTTGGCATAAACTTCTTATAAGTTTTACCGAAATCAGAGATAAGAAGGGGAAAAAAGAAATACCACTACTGATGAGGGAAAATGCATCTAACTGTGAGCACGTGCGTGTGTGTGTGTGTGTGTGTGTGTGTGTGTGTGAATCAGAATCAGAATCAATTTTAATGTCAATTAAACCTGAACAAAATTTATAAGACATGCATTTAAAGTTACATGAAACCACACACAATTCTAATCTAATTTCTTTGTCAGTATAATTTGCAGTCATCTAAGAAATGATATTCATCCTCTATTGTTTGACATTGTGAACATAGTCTCCTTTCTTTTGGGATGTTGAAATATCGGCCTTTTTCTATTGCTAAATCATGACGGGATATTCTTAATTTGCACAATGATAATTTTTTTTAATTATAATTAAGATATCCTTCACGCACTGAATAAGGTTCGGTTCTGTATTCATGGGTAATTTTGTTATGAAATAGTAGTTTAGATTTATTAATTTTCCAGAACTATGATAAAACATATCCATATTCTAGTTCAGGTTATTCATTATAACGTGGCTAAGTCTGTGAATATTGAATGTTGACTGATTATTCCAAACGTGTCTTAAACCAAGATTCAGAAATATAATTTCAACGAAATTAATCCGCGTTCGCTGTTTTGTTTCCTCTGTAAGCATGTCGTCATACACAATTTTGATATACGAATTTTCTCGTGCCTGTGTTATGTGAAACCAAATTTTTATTATTTGACAAATCACTTTTAAACTAAAGGGGTAATTACCTATTTCACCGAATACTGTTAAATTTGTGGCTTTTTTGTGGACTGACTCCCAATATTTGTTTAAATGAACATGCTCATGAGGAAATTTGTTCATGAGACAATGGCTAAAACGTTTGTCAAAGGTAAAAGTATCATCTGCTTTTCACAAGTGGGGAACCATATTTCTGCTCCATACGTTAGTATTGGTGAAACGAGACTATCAAATAATTTTGATATTATATGTATGCTTATGTTTTCATTCTTGAAAGATCTTTTAAGAATATGAGAAGCTTTGTTACCTTGTTTTTCCAGATGTTCCGTAGCCTTTTCAAAATTGCCTATCTATGGAACATTATTCCCAGGTGTTTAGTATTGTTCAGTTGTTTGTATAACTTCTGTTCCACATTTTAAAAATATTTGAACTCGTCATGGTTCTGATCTCGAAAATATGACAACTTTTGTTTTGCCTCTATTGATTTCAATACCCCATTGTTTACAATATAAATATAACTGGTTTAGTTTCAGCTGTAGGCCATGTTTAGATTTTGAAAGTAATAAGTCATCAGCATATAAAATACAAGAGATACTATTGTTTTGAGAATGACTAACCTTTGGCGAATCGGTATCTGGGAGCCAGTCAACAATATCATAAATAAATCTATTAAATAATGTGGGGCTCAGTGTATTTCCCTGTAGTACTCCTCTTTGAACATAGATTGAAGGGGAGAATCTATTTTCATTACGGGTACAGACTTTTGTGTGTACCGGCCGTGTGTGTGTGTGTGTGTGTGTGTGTGTGTGTGTGTGTGTGTGTGTGTGTGTGTGTGTGTGTGTGTGTTGCGCCGTGCTGTTTTTTTTTTTGTTTGTTTTTTTATTGTTTCTCTCTCTCTCTCTCTCTCTCTCTCTCTCTCTCTCTCTCTCTCTCTCTCTCTCTCTCTCTCTTCGCATGAAAAGTTCAAAAGGCAGTTTAAAATTCAGACCCATTACTCAGTAGTTAATGTCAATGCTGCTTGTGCTGGCGTTGTTTCGTTTTGTCCGTATATTCTCCAGTAGGTGTAGCATATTCAGGACTAAAAGGCTATGCCAGTTTTGAATAAAAGCTAATTTGTGTTTGCACATTCCTCCAGTGTAACGATATTGCTGGTGTGTGCGCATGTCAAGTGATTACTGAGTCAAAAGACAATCCGGGAACTGTGTCTTTTTTTGAGGAAGTGTAGTAGGTTTGCTCCAGGAATTTTAATGTACCTCAGTTTTACTTGCCCGTGTGCGAGCTGAATCGGTAGCATAAGCAGCATTGACTTGAAGTAGTGTATCTTGTAAATCAGTGGAAAGAGTCACTACTCTTTATTGTTGTTTTCAGTATCCTATATACTAGTCGCAGTAACATCCTTCTCTCTCTCTCTCTCTCTCTCTCTCTCTCTCTCTCTCTCTCACACACACACACACACACACAGAGTATAATCATGTGTATCTACGTGTTATATATATATATATATATATATATATATATATATATATATATATATATAACACGTAGATATACATGAAAGAAACTTGAACAAAATACCATTCAAACTATCAAATGAAGATGAGCAAAGACAATGATGACAGACTGAGGTACAAGGTGAAAAAGAGAGGGGGGGGGGGGGGGGGGTTGGAGAGCTCGCATGTTACTAAACACACACATCCTCAACACACTTCTTTTCCCACAAGTTGGTAATCTATGACATACATATAATACTGATACTCACGAACAAATTGGGCATCTAGAACTTTTCAGTCGATAAATCAACTTACGCCAATCACCTGGACTCATTTTGGGTCGCCGGCCGGGCTAGATCATCAAACCAATATCACACTGACGTGCGACATGGTCTTGAATTAAACCATTGTGACTTTGGGGGTGTCCTTTTCCATTTTGAATGTAGGTTATATCAATCAGAGACATGCAGTTTACACAGCTGATGATTTTTTAGCCTGTATATTGTATATTTTGTTGAGAAAAGCGATGGAGTTTTTAAATAACTTAAAATTACCTCACTTATTTATTTACACCAGGGTACAATTTTGGTTTGGAACACTCCGATAACTTTGAGAATGGATTTCGTCTCGCTGTCGGCTGTGGTCTGTGTCATTTATACCAGCAGTGTGTCAGCCCTCCCACAGCTACCAGTCAATGACTTGCTAGCTGCCCCTCCCACCAAGGCCGAGACACGGAAGGCCCTGAAGATGACAACGTCAGGAAAAGCAACAGGAAGGGATGGAATCCAGGCTGACATCTACAAGTATGGAGGCAAGGTGCTGACAGACAAGCTGACCGCTCTGTTCCAGTCTATCTGGAAGAGAGGGGAGGTCCCCTAGGATTTCAAGGATGCTTCAATTGTCCACATTTACAAACGGAAGGGAGACAAAACATCCTGCGATAACCACTGTAGAATCTCTCTCCTCTGCATCGCCAGCAAGATCTTCGCCCGCATCATACTGACCAGATTGGTTGACCATGTCTCCAACACAGTCATCCCTGAAGCACAGTGCGGCTTCCGCTCATGTGACATGGTGTTTGCCGTACGCCAGATGCAAGAGAAGTGCCGTGAGCAGAACAAGGAGCTCCACATGGTCTTTGTAGACCTGACTAAGGCCTTCGACATGGTGAACCGCCTTGGTCTGTGGAAGATCCTCCTAAAGTTCGGCTGCCCAGAGATCCTAATCCAGCTGATTGCATCATTCCACGATGGCATGCAGGCGAGAGTACAGGAAAATACTAACATGTCGGATCCGTTCTCTGTGGTAAATGGAGTGAAGCAGGGCTGCGTCCTGGAACTTTTCTCCATTCTCTTCTCTGCCATGCTGATTGACGCCTTCCACGATTGTGACCGGGACATCTACATTCAGTTTCACACAGATGGCAAACTTTTCAACTTGCGGCGACTCCACACCAGGTCCAGGGTGTTTGAGGCACTGTTGAGAGAGTACCTCTTCGCTGATGACTGCGCGCTTGCTGCACACCCCCATGAGGACATGCAGTTCATTATGGACAGGTTCTCAACCTCCTGCAGGCGATTTGGACTCGCCATCAGCCTCAGCAAGACCGAGTCCATGTACCAACCAGCTAGCTCACACGGAACGCCAGTGCCTCCCCCCCCCACCCCCCCACCTGCAATCAAGATCGATGACACAGATCATGTCAGTCGACAAGTTTTGCTACCTGGGCAGCACCCTATGCAGCAACGGAGCCCTTGATGCAGAAGTGACGCTGCCCATCGCCAAGGCCAGCTCCGCCTTTGGCATACTCAACAACAGGCTGTGGAACAACAAAGGCATCAGGCTCAGCGCCAAAATCAAAACCTACAGAGCTGTTGTGCTGACCACCTTGTTGTACTGCTGTGAAACATGAACGACGTATCGCCGTCACATTCAACAACTTGAGCAGTTTGACCAGATATGCCTACGAAAGATCCTCGGCATAAAGTGGCAAGACAGGGTCTCCAACCTCCAGGTCCTAGAGAGGAGCGGCCTGCCCAGCATCGAAAGCCTGCTGATCCAGTGCCAGCTACGCTGGACAGGACACATTGCCCGCATGACAGACAGCAGGATCCCGAAGACGCTCTTGTATGGCCAGCTGAAGGAAGGCCACAGCGAACTTGGAAGACCCTGCAAACGCTTCAAGGACACATTGAAGACAAACATCAAAGCCTAGCTGTAACATAGACCTCGCTTCCTGGGAAACTGATGCTCTTGACCGCTCTCGCTGGAGGATGCTGTGCTCTAGTGGCATAAAAACGTTTGAAAACAAGAGAACGCTGGCTATTAAGGAGAAGCGTGAGCGAAGGAAGCAGGGCTCAACTTCCGGAGACGTTTTCCCTTGCAACACATGTAGGAAGTAGTGCGCATCTAGAATCGGCCTCTTCTCCCATATGAGGACACACACCGACAGATAAACCTGCCTACCTACTCATCCGTCGGTCCGACGGGAGACTCCACAGTACATTGTGTCAGCCCGCCGGCCATGGCCCTTTTTCGAAGGTCACGGTCGTGGTCAGCCCCACGGACATAAATATCTATTTATTCAGGGACTGACCAGCGATCAGCTAGCGCCGGTTTTTCTTTGTGACAGTCCAGTTCATGATATATTTAGATTGTACCTGACTAACTATGACGCCAGATGCAAACATTTCTTTTACGTACCCCAGCTTTGTTTTATTTTCATGTTTTTACATAAGTTGTTTGGGTTCTTTGTGTATTTTGTTTTGTTTTTCCCAGCACATAATATTTCACACTCCATTGTCGGCCCTCCTTTCCCTTACCCCCACTCAGTACACCCGACCGGCACAGCCCTGGCCTTCTTCGACACTACTTACCAGTGGGGAAAAAAAGAAAAAAAAAAGAGTGGGGGTGGGTGGACTTGCTGGCTGGTGGAGGATGGGGGTTCGGGGGGGCAGGGGGGGGGGGACCTAAACAGAAGTGTTGGAGGGTAGAGAGAGGAGGGGTGGGGGTGGGGGACGTGAGGTGTTTGGGGGGGGGGGGGTTGAGTCTACTCTGTTGTGTCATAGGCAGGAGGCGAGTCTAGACTTGGTAAGCAGTCCAGCGACTCTGCTGTGACAACCTCCTGGGGCAGTGTATTCCATTCCGGGATGGTACGGGGGAAGAAAGACATCTGTCTGTACTGCGTCCTGCAGGCAGGTATGTCGTAGTTGCAGGTGGTGTGTGTGTGTGTGTGTGTGTGTGTGTGTGTGTGTGTGTGGTGGTAAGATATTTAACATACATGATATTCATTAAAGTCGTTTAAGATAGGGGGAAAGTATGAAAAAGTATGTGTGCTGTATATGTGTATGTGTATGAGAACATGCTCGACTGTACGTAAATGAATGTGAATCAAAAGAGAATTTTTGAATTTGTGTGTATGTGTGCGTGTTTGTGTCAGTGTGCGTGTGCGTGCGTGCGCGCGCGCGCGCGTGTGTGTGTGTGTGTGTGTGTGTGTGTGTGTGTGCGCGCGTGTGTGTGTATGTGTGCATATTTGTTTATAAATATATATATATATATTTTTTTTTTTATTGATCCTGAAGGTTTCCAGCACTCGTGCCCAGTGTTACACTGTTTATTATACATGATTGTTGGCCGATGGCTTTTGCGTCTTTTATTCACATTCCTCCTTGTACTGTTGATTGGGTAGTATCTGAAATCCGTTTGACTGGCGATAGGACAAAGTCACGACCCAGACTAGACAGAAAATTAGAGCTTGATTCTTCGCCAGATGAAGTTGAAGGAGGCCTGGGGGTGGGGTGGGGGGGGGGGGGGGGTATGGGGGGGCATATTTCACACATGACGCTATCCAGGGATGGAGATAGGATAATGGATTGGTTTGGACTGGGTAGAGTGGAGGAATGATATTAGTATGGACGTTGGTGGAGGTGGGTGGTGAGATGATAGCTATATAAACGGCAGACTGGACTTCAATTACTACATATCAGTTGTAATGGACAGAGCACAGGTGGTATCTGAAATTTGACGGGCGATAGTATGAAGTCACCCACACTGGACAAAAAATTAAAGCTTAACCAGAGGAAGTTGGTGGGGGCATAGACACTAATATCTCAATTCTAGTTTCTATAGAATTCTAGTGTCTATGGTGGGGGTTGGGAGGGGGTGGGGGGCATATTTCATACATGACACTATCCAGAATGAAGATAGGATAATGGATTGGTTTGGACTGGGCAGAGAGGATTGTCACGCGTGCTAAAGCGGACGTGCACCCTCCCCAATATACCCCACTACAGACGCGACAACACAACAAGCCCACACAGAAACGAAATATGTAATGCATTTAATGAAGTTGTGTGTATATGTCTGTATATGTATGTAAATAAAAAAAAAAAAAAAATTATCAAGAGCATACAAAAACAAACAATAACAACCACTAAAAAAAAAAACGGCAGCAGAACTACAGCTTTAGTCTTCACATTTTTTTTCCACAAGGGCACTGATAAATGAGATGTCAAACCACCATCACTATAAGCACAGGATGGTCTTGTTTTCCACGATAAAAAAAAAAAAAAAAATTAAACACATGAACATAGGAGTGTTTGTGATGCTGGCGGACGGAAGACAGGCCACCAGTATGGAAACGTCAGCGGAGACCTCAGCGGATCCGTCGCCGGCTCCGAGAGGCGGGTGGTCTGGAACCACCATGTTACAACTAAAACATCTACAAAACTGGCAGCACCCAGCGAGGAGCGCACAGGAAGACGCATCGGCAGCCCAAAACCATTGATGAATAGTTGTTTCGAGAGATATCTTCTTCTTCTTTTTTTCAAATATGGAAAACATACGTTTATAGGTTGTTGTTTTTTTTAATTTTAAAGTGAATGACATTATCAATGGTTGCCGGCATCTTTTTCCGCACGCCTCGCCGCCTCGACGCCGTAAAAATAGACTAATAATTATCTCCCTTTCTTTCAGTATTTCACATGTCATAAAACAAATCATCATTTACCATATACAACAGTACTGTTATCCACAAGCATAAATTCACTCCCGATGTTAACTCGTGGCCTCTAGTTGGACGAGCTCCTTAAACCTTAACAAAAATATCCAATAAAATTGTCTTGAGCATGTAAAAAGCAAGATATCTAAAATTACCCCCTTCCATTGAAAAAACTCCCACTTGGCAGACATGTCAAAAAATGTAGCTCCTCCTCAATTCTTAAATTTCAATATTTATTCCTTACATTTCCAATATAACATTTTAGCAACACGTGACAACTCATCGCCCCTTCACAGGCTCATAACTTTCACAATAAACCGTGACAAGAGAAAGGTCACAACAAACAGGAAACAGAAAATACAAACGTAACAATGAACCACGACGGAGGAAAACAATACATAAACAAGACTGGAACACAAGCTCCTACCTAGAGCAACGTGACGTTTCCCCACGATTCGAACGGAGGCACAACACCTCAAGACGCGCGCCAGGCAACTGGAGAAACACTGACGGGACAAGACAAAAGTCAGCCACTGGCCACCGCACAGTGTTCCGTAAACGAACAACGGGTGTTAACATTGAAACACACATGAAGAACAGTTCTACTGGAGGACACAAAGTCGTTTACAGAAGAAAAAGAACAACGAACATCAGCCGCTAAGCGCTGGTTCTACCACCGTCCTTCTCCAAGGACTGACTCCCTTCGAGTGAAGCTAGGGACAAACCGGCGATGAGCATTTGAAGCACTATAACTCCGCTCACTCTGTTCACTCAGCTTCCTATATATTTTTTTCCCGTTCAATTGTACGAGACACTTACAAACCATAGAAAACATGACAACAACATGGTGGTGGTGGTAGTGGTGAGATGATAGCTATATAAACGGCACACTGGACTTCAATGATCAGTTGAACTACGGCCAGAGCACAGGTGGTATCTGAAATGTGTTTGACTGGCGATAGTATAAAGTCACCCAAACTGGACAGAAAATTAAAGCTTGATTCTTAGCCAGAGGAAGTGGGTGGGGCATAGACACTAATATCAATTCTAGTGTCTATGGTGTGGGTTGGGAGGGGGCTGGGGGCGGGCATATTTAGCTAATCTACTTTATGTGGACTGTCTTGTTTCATTTACTGCTTGAACAATGCATTTGCATGTGACGATAGCAGCAAGTGTGTCACTGACAGTTCTAAAAATGGCAGTTTCTTTGCTGTGTCCATATAGCGAATAACATTTTTAAACATGAAAATTACAGAAAAGCAAAGTAAAACCAATGGGTACTTCTGTTTAGAAATGCCTTTTTTTTCTTTCTTTTTTTGTGATTTATTCAGATACCACATACTAGACGTTATTTTTGCCAAACGGTTTGTGTGCAGAACAAAGAAAACGTTTGAGTAAATTTCCAGCAGTTACACACCAGAAACACCATCTCATTGTTTGCAATGTCACACTCGAACAATTTACAGGGAGTTTTCTCTTTGTTTTGTTGTTGTTGTTGTTGTTGTTGTTGTTGTTGTTGTTTCTACTGCTGCTTTCAGCTGTCTTACGTTTCGTTAACATAATTATGTAGTAGTTGCTTTTTTGTGTGTTGTAAAGATTCGATATGGTGTTACCAGTCATGCCCCGCTTATAAAAACCACTAATACAATATATTTTCTCGCTCTTCCCAACTAGACAAAGTACTGAATCCATATGATGGCCCATGCTTTGTTTTTCATTTGTTATAGTGACCTAAAACTGTAATATTTCATCTTTTTTTCTCCTCTCTTTCTTTCTCTGTTTCGTTTTTCCCTCTCTCTTACCCTGTTTCTTTAGCGCCTCGGGAACTGCATAAATATGTCTGAAGTTTTAAATGTCCACCTCAGTTGCTAGCAAGCCAAACCGAAGCAAACACCTTCCTAGATTCTACTGTCCTTTCAAGGGGTAAATAGCCACTCTTTTTAATTTCACTCTCACTGTCTTCAGTTTGTGATTACTGTTTCTTGTTACTCAGAAATAGAGACTGATGTCTTTTCTATTGTCTGTTTGTTTGTTTTTGGTGGGTCAGTAGACTCTATCTGTTCCTGTCAAATTCATCAAGGTCAGTATAGCGTCAAACCCCTCCTGAAATCACCTTGTTCCCTTCCAATACACCAGCAGGTTTCAAAATCAAGAATCTTTGTCCACCTGTCATATCAATGTGCTGCCAACGGAAATAACACAATCGTTTTCTTCCTAACCCTATCATACAATCATGCAGCTTAACACGAGTCAGCCTTCTATGTGCAGGACGTCACATGTGCAGTTCACCAATGGCGGACTCCTTTAGTGGAAACACAGCTGCTAGCAGTGGACAGACCAAGCATGGCGGACTCAACCTCACCAGCTTACCGGACGTGGTGTTAGTGCACCTGTTCAAGGTGCTTCCAGTTGCCAACCGTGGTGCCCTGGCCTCCACCTGTTCCCGACTGTCAGCCACCATGCACCGTCCTACTGTGTGGAATGACGTCACCCTTAATTTGATTGAAGATTATTGGACGTGTGATGCAGCCAGAACACTGAATGCCATCAGTGTCAGAGACACAGTCATGGCCGTAAGATACAGCAGGTTTTACCGGCATGTAACAGTCCTTCTGAACCATTTTTGGGTAGCACGTGAGGCCTTCAGTGTGCTATGTGAGTTTGCTGAAAGAGGGATTCTCAAAAACGTGGTTCTCTGCACTGTTCAGGATTTATCAAAGGCCCTGTCACGTGTCAGGTCCTACACGTTGTCTGTCTGTGTCAGATTTGTTAGTCAGACTGACCCCAGACACTAAGTTCACTATTGAACTGCCTTCGGATCCTTCAGACCCACACGAAGGCCACAGAATAATTCACTTCTATTCATGCTCAAAGGGGAAGAAGTGCTATTCATTGGTGAAGAGCCTGGCTTTGCTAGAGTGTCAAATAAAGCCTGGCATTGTTAGAGTGTCAAATAACAGACAAAGAACTTATCACGATAGCATCACGACTCTCCAAGGCACCTACTGCTGTGTTGGTTTCCCAGTTCCCTGCTCTTCAAGGGCTCGAGTTGAGCATGGGCAGTATGAGTGATGCCTTGTTACTGGAACTCGCTGACACCTCAGACAGGCGGTGTCCACTGCGAAGTCTGGTCCTCAGACAAATGGAATGGAAATCCAAAAGAGGAACATCAGTCCCTTAGTTATCATCAGCTGCTTGGGGCAAACTTGTATCATCGTGTCCCTCTTTGTCAGTGGAATGTTGTCATTGTTGACCGTCTTTCCCCACTGTTTAATGCCATCAAGCCACAGACACCTCTTGTCAAACTGAAAATCGTTTGTCTCGGTGGCAAGAAGAGTGTTCTGGAGTTGTTTGAGTTGTGCAAAGAACATAGCGCGTTTTTCGGAAGCTGCTCAGCAAGTGCCTCCAAAAAGAGTTAAAGAACATGGTCTTGGCCTGTCCCAGAACACACCACCTGGTGTGAGACATTGACATCAGTTACGAATACATCACTGCCCCCGCCAGAGACTCTAGACAGTGGAAGACATTCAGTTTCCGTATGTCACGTGTGATCATACATTCTACGGAAGCACTGATGCCATGCATTTCGCATGACTACGAGAACAGAGAGAAAGATCCAGACCTGAGACAGCGACTGTGTGTCCCGGACAACGACCACATAAAACGCAGGGATGAGATACTGAATTATCTACAGGGTATTGTGGAAGCAAAGATTGGTTTCGCAATTCAGTGGTCTAAGGGCATTTCACTCCAAGGTCCAAGGTAGGAGATAAGTTTTGTCCCAGAGAGGATGGAAATAACACAATACCGGAAGTAAGAGAAGAAAACAATAATAATTTGTTTGGCGGGGTCCAACACTTCCTTTCCTTCCCATGAATGTAGACGGGAAAAAAATGCAACATATTTTTAACCCCCCCCCCCCCCCCAAAAAAAAAAACAACAACATGTAGCTGTATTCTGGCTTTTTTGTTTGTGTTGGCTCTCTCTCTCTCTCTCTCTCTCTCTCTCTCTCTCTGTGAGTGCAGTACGCGCGTGCGTGTGTTTGTGCCGGCTTCCACTGATGTGACTACGTGTGAAACTATAATGAATAATACTTTTGATACTGAGTTGTACTTTAAGTTTTCATCTATTCAGCTGAAAAAGTATGACAATATGCAGTACTGGTGAATGTGCCAACTGTGCAGGATGAACTTGATATGCAATACATATGCAATGTTTACGTTCATGTCTTTCAACATTATTTCTGATTATACTAATCATCATAATTATACTGAGTGATTATGTATTACAGTGTTTTATAGCGAATATGTGAAATGCTTTTATATGTAATATGCTTTTTATATGTAATACTTATATGTTTATTGTTCCTCAGTGTTTAATCATGATGTCGTTTTCACGCGCGTGCGCCCGGGTGTGTGCCGTGCGTGCCAGTGTACCATGTGTGCCAGTGTGCGCGCGCGCGTGTGTGTATGTGCCAGAGAGAGAGAGAGAGAGAGAGAGAGAGAGAGAGAGAGAGAGAGAGAGTTGCACAGATCAGGCAGATGGAGGTACAGATGGAGCCACTGAGCCACGGTTTGTTTGTTTTTTTTGTTTTTTTTCAGTTTATGTAGGGCGTGTGATGTGAATGAATGCAGACTTATCAATTTGTAAAACAATCACGGGTTTTGCCAAAAACACTATCTTGTGTGTTTTGTTCATAAGCCGGTGATAATTAAAAACAAAGAAGCTGTGCAGTCCGAGTATTTTGTGCACTCATCATTCTTCATCTCAGTTCTCCTGTGCGTGTGCGTGCGTGCGTGCGTGCGCGTGTGTGTGCGTGTGTGTGCCGGTGTGTGTGACGGTGCCAGTGTGTGAGTGCCGAAATAAACGCGGGTTAGGTATGAACTCATTATTGAAATCATTCACTGATCTGATTCACGAACTCTTACTAAGAGGTTCTTACATAACCTTTTGCTGGATTCCTTCTCATTATGGTTTTTACTATAATGAAAAAGCCAAGTTGACGTTTTGGGTAAAAAAAAAAAAAAAAAAAAAAGGAGCTAGAAGTTCCCGAGACTGAAGGAATAAATATTTCGCTTTCACTACAGGAATGTTACACCATGGTAGAAAAAGTCGAATGGTCAAAATTTCAGTGTGAAGAAAAACACACCGGTAACTCGGAGTTACATAAGAATATACAGAATGGTTTCATGGGAAAACATTACCAAAATAATTTTCATAAGAGGCAAATCATTCTCTAATCTGCAGATGGAAAATGAATTGCTTTTAGGCCAAATATGTCAGTAATGTTTCTTGCATCTGTGGTGCTCACATAACAGCCAATCATATACTAATTTGCGATATGTTAAAGTCTCACATCCCTGAACTGAATTCATCTTCAATGTTGACAATCTTCAGCAGTCCATTGCTAATGCAAGACTTTTTCAGCTCCTTGTTAAATAGTCCAGTTGGTTCGCTGTATAGTTTGTTAGTTTTTCATGAGAAATATGTGATATTGTTATGCTTTTTAAAAACAACAACAACAAACTTAAATCAATCATTTTCAATATGTAACACACGCACACACACACACACACACACACACACACGCACGCACGCACGCACACTTTCACTTACTCGCATGCGTCCCCCCCCCCCCCCCCACACACACACACCCTCCCATCCCCCCCTTGATTATTTTTCCTACCCTCGTCTAATATCACTTTCAGTGAAAAGACGTTAAACTAAACTGAGAACGAACACACACGTGTCTGTGCTCCGTACAACTCGCTCAAGGGACACCACTCTAGCATGTTTTGAACTTTGACATCGCGAAAGTCAAACGACAACCTGAACGTCAAATGAGTTTGTAAGTTTTTATTTTCCATACATTCGTTCAGAAATTGTATTTAGGTATGCAGGGCATAGCTTGTCCCCACAGAAATGCAAAAAACCGGCGTAACCTAGCATCTGTCAGGGTATGATTCACTGGTGCAATTTTCATTCCCAGCTTCAGCATGGCAGCGAGTTTGGTTATTGCGTGTGTCAAATACCAAATCAGTTTCTTCTTCTTTTTATTATTTATTTATATATTTATATCATTCTATTTTATTTTTATATTTTTTCATACTTTAATGAGCAGATGTGATGTAGCGTATCAGTTGAAACTCATCAAGACATGACTGCTATCCAGTTGCAGTGTTTTCATCAGAAAAGGAAGAAATTTGAACGTCTCCCACTAATCACACTGCAGAACCTTCAGACCAAATCATGCGCTAAAAAAGAACAGATTGTCCTCTTGACTTCAGTCACGCTTGATACAAACAAAACATGGAAATATTTGACGAATGAAATGACAGAAACGTGCATGCCTGCATAAGTTTCTAGCTAAGCTAATGAGTGGTTAGTTAATTTTATGAATGTTGATTGTTAAGTGTTTGTTGTTGTTGCTTATCTATTATCATTTATGTGGACCAAGATGAAAAATCAACTCTGAAACTTGGATTAATATAGGACAGTGTGCATAACTTGCCATAAGTGTTTATTAATGCTCATTTGCTTGTTTTATGTACTGGTTTTAAGTTATTATTTTAGCTCAGATTATTTTAGCTACTATTAGTATTACTGATAAAGAGTGTGCATATGTGTTTGTTCATGTTCTTTGCTAGTATTGTGCTTGGGTTTTTAGTTCTTTATATTTTAGCTACTATTACATAATTACAGTATTACTTATTAGTATTAGTATTACTACTTCTTTATTTTCTAGTCATACTCACACTGTTAATATCATTTGGGATGTACTCAGGAGATGGAACCTCAGATGCGGGTAAAATATCAAACCTCTCTCTCTCTCTCTCTCTCTCTCTCTCTCTCTCTGGTAGAAGGTGGCAGAATGGTTAAGATACTTATCTGCCATATATGTATGTATGCTTGAATCAAAATTGAATGTGGAGACGAGAGTAATATAAATTGTTTTAACTAGGCAGCAACTGGTGTTGACTTATTTGGAATGTACGACAAATGGGCTTTTACATGTGTGGCATCTTTTACCCTACAGTTAGGAAGAATGTCAAAGCAACAAACAGTATTATTCTGAACCATGATGACAAAACTGCTAGGTTTTTTCCAAGGCAGAGAGAGAGATTGATTTGGAGCACAAACGTAAGTGATTTTATTATATCATGAGAATGCACAGTTTTATTACTGGTGTACTTCTGCTAGCGATAGTAATATCATACATTTTGTTTTAATGTTCCAGGTGGGTGTTATTGGGAAGCCAGCATGGCTGTCTGGCAGTCTCTAAAAGACTTTGTCATCACCAGTCATCTTCCAAACTCCACACCTGCCTTATCCATTCCAGAGTTAAGAGAAAATTCCAGAAAGGCAGCTCCACAGCACTGTCAACACCAACATTGTGGAATACTATTTCACCTGAATCAAAGTCATCTGCAGTGACTGCTAAAACAGGATGGGAGCCAGCACATTGCTTTACATTGATCAGAACATTTTCGAAAACCACAGTGCCATTAGTCCGCGCAGGACACCATTCCAAATCTGGGATTGCCACCCCAGTGTTTTTGTCAGCTGAAAAACACTTGGGCAGAACTGCCATCCTGGACCGCTTTGGATGTTTCACATACGATGACATTCTCCATCACAGCATTCGTTTGTCAAAAGATCTGACTGACCTTTGCCGGGTGGAGTCAGACACTCTTGAGCATGCACGGATTGGGTATCTGTGTGAAAATGATGTGAGCAGTGTTGTGACACAGTTTGCTGTAGGGATGTCCAGGGGTGTGGGAGTACCTTTGTGCAAGTCACACCCAGAGTCTGAACTGGAGTACTTTGTACAGGACTCAGCTTGTTCAGCACTTGTTGCATCACAGTGCTTTGCTGACAGGCTGCTTCCTATCGCAGAGCAATTGAATCTTCCTTTCCGTGTGATTGATGACAGTGAGCTGTTGAAGGACTATGAGGTCAATGAGTGGTTTGTCTCTGATAAGGCAACCACCAGCAAAATGATTGGTAAGGCAAAAAAGACCAGACCAAAACGATGGTATGACCTGCATCAGTTCAACAATGACTTCAAGAATGATCCTGCTCAGATTATATATACCAGTGGAACTACAGGTCGACCAAAGGTAACTGATTTGTTTAAAACAAAAAAGGGTAAAAACAGGTGCTCAGATTATATATACCAGTGGAACTACAGGTCGACCAAAGGTAACTGATTTGTTTAATTTTTAAAACAAAAAAGGGTAAAAGCAGGTAGACTGTTTAAAGAGGAGATCTAAAAGATGGAAAGCAGATTGGCTTTTAACCCGGAGAGCGCGATGAGCCACGATCGTGGCTTTCCCGGTAAAGTGTGATGGGCCATGATCGTGCTATACTCGGCAGCCTTCGTAAAACTGCCTCGTTCTGGTGTTACTGCCTCCCTGCTTGTGTTTGCACAAACTTTGACCGAGTTTATAAGTCCAGATCTTCGTATTTTTTGTAAACAATGAGTGACACTGAAGTTGACAAAGCTCAGGAACTGAGTGACCTTGTGACCAGTGATGATTCATTTGCTGACAGGGATCTGGTGAAAACGGCTTTGTTATTTTGACACTTGGGCATGCTGGCTTGCTTGTTGTTCATTCAGTTTTGTGTCTCCAGCCACAAAAACTGGGGGGTGGGTGATGGGGGTGGGGAGGGGTGGTAAAGTGGGTAAGGCATGGGTCTGTTGCGATTTCTTGACCAAATCAAGCTAGAAAACTGGAAATTATTTTGATTTAAAGCATTCTTGCTGCTTTTGAAAGCAACATGAGCTAAAAGAAAACATTTATTTCTGTTTTTGCCTGTGATTGCATAAAGTATTGTAGATGTGCGCATGCGTGGCGTCGGTGGGTGTGTCTCAAACAAATAATACAATGCTTATAATTTCATTGTTTCAGTTATATTCATATCATGATTCTGCAGCCAGAACATTTTCTGCACAGTTTAATGCCAATTTTGAGATTTTGACTCTGTAAAAGATGTGAAAATACCTATAAACATTGTGGTTGACGTTTTTGGAAAACAAGTGTGCAAAATTTGTTGTTTATATCCTGTGGAATATCTCCAACTACTTACAAGGTACAGCCTTTTTCTTACTTTTATCTGATTCTTCATTCACTCTACTTTCCAAAAATGTATAGGTTTACCTATTTATTCTTACTGATAAGCATACAAATGCCCCAAATCAGAACACAGGTAGCGGAGGCAAACTATCCCTTTGTTTTAAGCATGATTTCTGTATGTATGTTTTATTATATCCAGCACTTTGAGGGTTAAAAACTTTGGCTGACTTTGATCTTGACTTTGGTTTGCACTTGGCAAAGACAAAATGTCTATTTTCTTTTTGCATTGTTTCTTGCTTTAAGTATAGTTTTGACAACAGCAACTTTGATGATCAGTAAAGCTATCTGTATGATGTCCATATTGACAATGGTAGTTTGAATTCTTCCTTTTCAGTATGAACGTCCAGATCAGCAACAAACATAAAGCCAGTCTTTTTCCATCAATAGATTTACGATTTTTATGTCTCATTGCATATATGAGTCGAGCACTGGAAATGCATGCAATAACAGTGTCATGTAAACAGTGTGTGTGTCCAGGGAGTGGTTCACACCTATGGCAACCTGTCAGCTATGATTGCCAACATGGTGTCTGCCTGGACGTGGTCACCCAGGGACGTCATTCTCCATGTGCTCCCCCTGCATCATGTGCATGGTCTCATCAACGCACTGATGACGCCACTGCACGTTGGAGCCTCTTGCCTTATGCTGCCCAAATTCGACCCGCAACAGGTGTGCATTTGTGAGTCCTGTCCTATAACCGCCTGCTTCTCAAAGGGAAGCGTTTGGGATTTGCTTTGTGTATTTGTATGATCTGTCTTATCGAGTCCGTCTGTCTTTCGGAAATTCCGCAAATGCTGTTATAGAGAGTGTCAGTGCTACCCTGTCAGTGGCATCTCACCTTCACCAGCATGTTCACCAGCATACATATTGATGTTCTCCTCTGTCTGTTTTCATAGGCTGGCATTTATTTTTTCTTTTCTTCTCATCATAGCATTTAAAAAAATTTTTATATATCATCCCTTAAAGAGCCAGTCTCAGAGGATTTTTCCACTTTACAATCGAAAGATTTATAACTATTTGTTACTGAACTGAGTATTAATAATTTTGTAATAAAAAGTTATCTGAATAAAATCTGAAGAATATAGGCATCTCATTTCTTTCTTTTTACTTTTCTTAAACAATATTTTAGCTCAGGGCCATGAAAGACGAGAGAAAGAATTGATACCCCAGAATAAGAGATCACAATGATAATATGGTAAATTCAAAGAACTAAGCCAGACACTTGACCTACACTTTTATTCAGTTCAACAAAAAGCAAAATATATGAAACCATTAATGAAAACAGAAGGTTAAAATCAGTTAAATTGTTTATTAATTTATAAAAAAAAAAAACCTGAAAGAAAATAGCCTATCTGGAAGAACAAAAGTATATGATTAAGTATTTTAAATTTATACATATATATTTCAGCAGTCACCTGGAACAGAAGTAAACACATTTCCAACAGTACTCTTCTGCATTCATGGCTTGCAACTTCTATACACAGGTGGGCTTTTACATGTATGACAGTATTTACCCCACCATGTTGGCAGCCATACTCTGTTTTCAGTGGTGTGCATGCTGGTTATGTTCGTGTTTCCATAACCCACTGAACGCTGACATATGGATGACAGGTTCTTCAACATGCCTATTTGATCTTCTGCATAGACACACAAGGGGATTCAGGCACAAGGCACTGAGAAATCTACACATATGTTGATCTGGGAGATTGGAAAAATTTCCACTTTTTGACCCACCAGGTGCGCCGAAACTGGGGATTAAACTCAGGAAACTTGGTTGAGAATCCAGCACAATAACTGGCCACTGCACCCGTCCAATAACCATCTGCTATACTTCCTTCATCGTAGTTCATGCATGCATTATATGTTACACACAGTTGACCTATTTACTTAATTTGTATCTGTGTTGCAGGTGTGGCACAATCTGGTGAACCCAATGAGTCACACAGACGGGGTACGTGTCAACGTGTTTATGGCAGTGCCCACCATTTATGCAAAACTCATAGAGCATTACGACCAGCATCTGCACAGGGGCCGGGGGTCAAGACTAGCCTGCGAGTACATCAAGTCTGTCTGCATGGAACGCATCAGGTATATAACATGGCTGAAACGTTTTCAATCAAATTGGTATCTCATATATGAATGATTTTTTGCCAAGTCAGAAACGGCAGTCATGTCTACGATCTTACCAGCAAGGATTTGTGTAATATGCTTTTTTATGGATTTAAGAACATTGCTTACAGTGCACTGTGACAGCGAATCCCCATTCAAAGCAACTGACTCTGATGACCGTCCATACGATAACCATGCTGTTGAATTAAAAATCAAATTGTTGCATGGGCAGTATAAGCTCAGTTTTAAAAGCCACTGTTGGAAGTGGGGAAAAAGTTTCTGATTGCTTGGGGTTGGTGAAAGTGAAGTAAACAAAGACTTCTCTATGGTCACACACCTGGACAAAGAGAATAATCAGCAGAGCACAGTGGCCTAGACCACATATTTCATTAAGTCCTGTCCATTTCAGCTGATCAAGCCAGAAACATGAGGTTCTTTAAGGTTCAGATCGGACTCCTAAATTACAAAATACCACTTGGAAAAAGTGTATTTTATTTATTTAAGTTCTGCAAAACTCTGCCAGTAACAATCCATACTGTTGGTTGCTCTGCAAATGAGTGTGTAACTCAAAAGTTTAAGATTAAAAAAAAGAAGTGATTTTTTCCTAAGCATCCAGACATTTTGTCCTTTAGTTTTTCAAAATGTCCTGTTGATTTTCTTTGATCTGGGACAAGTCCTAAGTTTTTGAATTTTCAGATGACACCCTGTGCACATGATTATTATATGATGATGTGTTGTGTTTTTGTTTCCACTCCCTGGAACAAGGAAACCCTCGCCATTCCAAAACCCAAGCACCAGACAACATGACCTTTGAGCGAGAACCAATTCGTTGTTCAACTCATCAATATGTTCTGTATTGTGTTACATCTCCTGGGTTGTATTGTGCAGTGCTAAAATGTTAGGTACGTATGTGACGTATACAAAGGAGAATGAGGTTGGAAAATTCCTGCTATGTCGAAGACTAATTTATCCATTGTGGGGCACTTTGAAGTACATCAGAACTTGACGGAAATTTCTGTCATGAAGAACTGAAGAGGTTAAGCTGATACCAAAAAAAAGTTTGATCATTGCATTATTATCATTTATGTAGTGCTTAAAAATAAACAGTTGACTCATTAGATTAATTCATCAACTTATTTGTTTGCTTATGTACAAACTCGTATATTTGCTTATTTATTTGGTTTCCTGTTTACCCATTGCTTCTCTCATTCCATTATTATTATTATTATTATTTTCTCTCATCCGTCTTTGCCCCAGACTCATGGTCAGTGGTTCATCAGCGCTTCCACAGCCGGTGATGGAGAAATGGGAGTCCATCACAGGCCATCGCCTCCTGGAGCGCTACGGGATGACTGAGATAGGAATGGCTCTGACCAACCCCTTGTCGGGGCCCCGCATTGCAGGTATGAGTGATAGTGCACAAGTAAGGAATGACTGTGACCAACCCCTTGTCGGGGCCCCGCATTGCAGGTATGAGTGATAGTGCACAAGTAAGGAATGACTGTGACCAACCCCTTGTCGGGGCCCCGCATTGCAGGTATGAGTGATAGTGCACAAGTAAGGAATGACTGTGACCAACCCCTTGTCGGGGCCCCGCATTGCAGGTATGAGTGATAGTGCACAAGTAAGGAATGACTGTGACCAACCCCTTGTCGGGGCCCCGCATTGCAGGTATGAGTGATAGTGCACAAGTAAGGAATGACTGACCAACCCCTTGTCGGGGCCCCGCATTGCAGGTATGAGTGATAGTGCACAAGTAAGGAATGACTGACCAACCCCTTGTCGGGGCCCCGCATTGCAGGTATGAGTGATAGTGCACAAGTAAGGAATGACTGACCAACCCCATGTCGGGGCCCCGCATTGCAGGTATGAGTGATAGTGCACAAGTAAGGAATGACTGTGACCAACCCCTTGTCGGGGCCCCGCATTGCAGGTATGAGTGATAGCGCACAAGTAAGGAATGACTGTGACCAACCCCTTGTCGGGGCCCCGCATTGCAGGTATGAGTGATATCGCACAAGTAAGGAATGACTGTGACCAACCCCTTGTCAGGGCCCCGCATTGCAGGTATGAGTGATATCGCACAAGTAAGGAATGACTGTGACCAACCCCTTGTCGGGGCCCCGAATCGCTGGTGTGAGTGAAACCGCACAGTATGTACATCTGTGGTCATTTTCAGTGTGTAGGTACTGGCATTTTGTACATGGCTTTACTGCATAAGGTGGTGTCTGTGGAGAACGTTGAAGTAGGATGACTGGCGAGACTGGTTCAATGCACCTGAAGCCTCAGTGCCTGTGACGACTGGCCAGCGGAATTGTTCTCACCACTACAAGAGGAAGGTGGCCGAATGGTTTAGATGCTTCTCTGCCAGTACTGTGTCCCTGAGGGTCTGGGTTTGAATCCTGGTCCTGCCCTTTCCTCCCAAGTTTGACTGGAAAATTCAAACTGAGTGTCTAGTCATTCAGATGAGATGATAAACTGAGATCCCCATGTGCAGCATGAACTTGGTGCATTGAAAAAGAACCCATGGCAACATGTGCCAAATTATGCAGCAGAAATTCACTCTGATAGTTACACAAGCAAAAATGCATGGACTCAAGGCCTGATCATTGGGTTATGTTGCTAGTCAGGCGTTTGCCTGGCATATGTTGTGTAGCGTATATAAAGTTGTCAAAACACAGTGAGGCCTCCTTGAGAAACAGAAACTGAAACTGAAACTCAGCTTTAGATTTTGACCTTGACCCCACAGTAATGTTTTACGCAGTTGGTTGAACACACAAGTTACATTGCACGGACCCACAGTGGCACAGTGGGTCATCAGTTGTTTGGCTGAGATGAAAAGAAAGAAAAAAAGAAATATGATTGAAGCAAATTTTCACAAAAAGATAATTTAACATTCGTCTGGTTTTGTGCTTCCAGCAATAGTAGCACTCAAGTCTCTCAGCCATCTCCATGGTCCTACTTTTAAAGGATTTTTTATTTTTTTTTTTTTTATCAGACTGATAACCAGCTAAAGAAGGTACAAATCATGAAATAGTAGATAACTTCATGCCAAATCAAAAAGATAATTTTAGTAAATATTATAAAGAAACACTATTGACATAAGGAAAGTGTTTGTATGTTGATAATTGGTAAGAAATAGATAAACATACATGAAGAATAAAACTAGTGCATCTCAGACAAATTCCTTATTCAATTATGACATGAACATCAACATTTATGTGCCTTTAACACTGTCTGTGTGAAAATAGATATGCATTCATTCATATATACATGGGTTCTTTTTTTGTATACAGGTATGCTGTTCTGTTTACAGCCTCTGCTTTATGTATATATATATATATATATATATATATATATATATATATATATATATATATATCATTCATCATGGCCTGGCTTCGCTGACGAAGATCTAGGAAGGGCGTTGTCCACGTCTGATGCAGGCATGCTCATGGCTGACAAGGCCAATGTGGGAAAAGCAGAGTCGGCCGCAGCGGTTGCAAGGGAAAGTCTGGTCTGGGTTCGCGGCTGCAGCGTCGTGGTTCTTCCTCCTTCTGCGTTTGTCCTCAAAGCTGGCCCTGCGGTTGTTTTCGAAGGAGGAGACAGCTTGGTGGATGGTGCGTCGCCAGGTCTCTCGATCAGCCGCTACTGCGGACCACTGGCGATGGTCAATGTGACAGGCACCGAGAGCTTTCTTCAAGGAGTCTTTGTATCTCTTCTTGGGTGCTCCTCTGTCACGGTGGCCAGTGGACAGTTCGCCATACAGCGCGATCTTGGGCAGGCGGTGGTCCTCCATCCTGGACACGTGCCCTGCCCAACGTAGCTGGGTCTTTAGCAGCACTGCCTCGATGCTGATAGTCTTTGCCTGCTCCAGGACCTCGACATTTGTGATGTAGTCACTACAGTGGATGCTGAGGATGGTGCGAAGGCAGCGCTGGTGAAAGCGATCAAGCAGTCGTATGTGGTGCCGGTAGGTGACCCAGGTTTCGGAGCCATACAACAGGGTGGGCAGTACAACAGCTCTGTACACGCTGATCTTTGTGTCTATCTTCAGGTGTTTGTTGTTCCACACTCTCTTGTACAGCCTGCCGAATGCGCTGTTTGCCTTTGCAAGTCTGTTGTCGATCTCCTTGTCGATCTTGGCGTCAGACGAGATGGTGCAGCCTAGGTAGCTGAACTGGTGGACCGACTTCAGCTCTGTCTCACCGATGTTGATGTGAGGAGCGTGGAATTCTTCCCGTGGGGCAGGCTGGTGGAGAACTTCCGTCTTTTTCAGACTGACTTCTAGGCCGAAGAGCTGCGCAGCCTCTGCGAAGCAGGACGTTATACGCTGCAGGGCCGCTTCTGTATGGGCGACGAGGGCAGCATCGTCGGCAAACAGAAGCTCTCTGATGAGTTGCTCCAGTGTCTTGGTGTGGGCCTGTAGCCGCCTCAGGTTGAATAGGCTGCCATCAGTGCGGTATCTGATGAAGATACCGTCGTCGTCGCCAAGATCTTCAGTGGCCTGTTGGAGCATCATGCTGAAGAAGATCGTGAAGAGGGTCGGCGCGAGGACACAACCTTGTTTCACTCCATTTCCAATTAGGAAGGGCTCCGAAAGGTCGTTTCTGTGTCTGACCTGTCCACGCTGTTCCTCATGTAGTTGGATGACCATGCTGAGGAATTTTGGGGGGCATCCTAGACGTTTCATGATCTCCCACATACCTTTTCTGCTCACGGTATATAAGTAGAGGCTGTAAACAGAACAGCATACCTGTATACAAAGTTTATATATATATATATATATATATATATATATATATATATATATATATATATATATATATATATATATATATAAGTAGAGGCTGTAAACAGAACAGCATACCTGTATACAAAGTGTGCTGTTTCCCCAGGTTGTGTTGGCAAACCATTTCCTTCTGTGGAGGTACGCATTGCAAAACCCAACGTGTACGCCAAGAATGGCTATGATGTCATTGCGACAGGGAATGCCAAGAGAACTACAGTCACCCCAGGTAGGATTTCTGTTGTGTGAATTGTGTGTGTACTGCTGTCATCAAGATATTGAGTTGTATGGGAAAATATTGAAATTAATGTGAAATAAGTGTGTATGTGTAAAATGGAAAATATTGAAAGGTGCGTACATGTGGCAATAACAACACTGAATCATAGTAAAGTGTTGGTTCACAAATGTTTATGCAACATGCTGAATTGGTTGTGTACTTGACTGAAAATATGGGAGTGTATGGAAGAATAAGTACAAGAGTGATGGAAAGAAGGTTGTGTGTATGTTAACAGATATTTCCTTTTTGGCATCATAACAGCAACATCAACAACAACAATAGCAGCAACAACAATAAGAGCAGAGCTGTAAAATGTGTGAGAAAAAAGTGTCTGTCATATTCACTGATATGAAGTCACTTGAAGGAAACAAAGAACTTTTTTTTCTTCAATATACAGAGTTATTAGCGAAGAACCAAACAATCTTATTAAAAGTAAAACAGAAGGAATGAATCAGCTAATGAACAGGAGGGAAGTCACATAATTACTTTTCTTGTTTATAAGGAGTTTGAGAAAGAGACACAGAATTATATTTGAGAAGTGTTTGTGCTTTGGAACAGGCTTTGGGGAGGGGAGTGGGGGGTGGAAGTGGGGAAGAATGTATAGTGTAGGTGTGAGACAGATGAATCAAAACACATGCTGTGGAACAGGCTTTGGGGGGGGGGGGGGGTGAGGGGGGGTGGAAGGAGGAGGAATGTATAGTGTGGGTGTGAGACAGGTGAATCAAAACACATGCTGTGGAACAGGCTTGGGGTGGGGTGGGGGGGTTAGGGGGGGTGGAAGGAGGAGGAATGTATAGTGTGGGTGTGAGACAGGTGAGTCAAAACACATGCTGTGGAACAGGCCAGGAGGGGGAGTCTGGTGAACTGCTGGTGAGGGGGCCCAGTGTTTTCCATCAGTACTGGAACCGACCCGAAGCCACCAAGGAAACGTTCACACCTGACGGCTGGTTCAAGACAGGTGAGGCTGGAGCTGAAGCTGTAGAGCAGTGCCTGAAACCCATTCTTGTTTTTCATGACTATTTGTTCACTGTTTACACAGTACAGGCGGACGTGGATGACAGTTTTTGACTTACACCTCTCCCACAATGATCGGAGGGATCATGAAAACATTCAGTAACTAATGATCAGAAGTGTCACTGAATGTGCTGCATTCTCTCTCGCCTCGACTACCACAACTCTCTGTTGTCTGGTTTGCCTGCTTCATCCCTCCAGTCCCTCCAGTGCATACAAAACTATGCTGCCTGACTTGTCCTCAGAAAGAAAAGATCTGAGCAAATAACTCTTCTTCTATTAGCTCCCTGTCTCACACAGAATAAAGTACAAGATCTGCACTCTTTGTTATAAATGTATTCACAAATCTGCCCCTTCCTATCTCTTTGGCTGCCTTCACATCTACACCCCATTTCGCTCTCTACAATCGGCTTCGGATCCACTGTCTACGCATGCCCAGATTCAAACGCTCCACTGTCAGCTGCCACTGGTCTCAGGACCTTGCATTTGGAATGAGCTCCTCCCTTCACTTTGTCAGGTCTCCACACTCAGCTCTTTCAAGTCTGGCCTTAAAACCCATCTCTTCCCAAGATAGCCTCCCTTCCTTGCCCCTTCGTTGTTTTTCAGATTTTTTTTCAGTCTGGAGTTATGCAGGCATGTGACTGACTGGTGTGAAAGCACTTTGATTTGTCTCTGCACATGATTCAGCGCTATATAAATGCTAATTATTATTATTATTAAAGTGGTGACGGTATGGAATGAGGCATAATACAAAGTTGATAACTGAGCATCAAGACAGTAAAGAATAACAAAAGGTAAGGACAGGAAAAACCTGTGTCTGTGTGTCAAACAGAGTGCTATTCGTCAAGGAATGAAGAGAGGGTGATGTGCTCAGCACTCAGTGGAAAGAAAACTGCTGATTGGCCGAGGTGGAGCATAGCATTGGACAGTTGAGTGCTGCTTTAGCCAACAGATCAAACACACTGGTCACAGCTTAAATGGTTTGACATGTAATTTAGGTATTCTTTGCCAAACAGGGGTGATGTGAACTCCAAATGCTCTGCATTTTCACATCCCATATTAAACAAGTGATATTAATAGTTTGGATCGTGTTATTACTTTGTGATGGTCAGATGCTAGAACTGATACACAGACCGTGCATTTTCTGGAATAAAAACAGAAGTAATGTGGTATTTATTTACTCAGTGGGCTACATTTTCTGAAGGAGCTGCTCGCCCGTGCTTTCAAGGTTCATAAGCCCATGTAGTCTTAGCTGTATGTTTGAATTCTAGTTTGCATACATTTGCCAGCAAATCCATTTTTCAGGTGTGTTTACCACATACCATGTTGAAATGATACATCAGTGAGACAGCATGGCAAGTTCTTAATTTAAATTTGGAATCATGGTAACAGGGTTTCTTTTATTCAAATCAAAAACTGTATCGCTGTCTTCATGTCCGTTCACACAGATAGAGAAATTTATACACATGATAGCACACATTTCTTCGTACATGAGTGCAAGCATATTCAATCATTGTAGAAGGATTTTTTTCTGTTGACAGTGGAAGATCAGTGAGCAGAAACATGATTGTCTGTTGTGGATGAATTTTTGTAAAACAAGAACAGGGCCAGCAAAAAGAATGTAAAGAACTGGAGTGTGAATGGTGGACGGTCGTTCATCCCAGTCTCTATGACAACCCTTCACCATTCATCTCTGCCTCCCTGCCTGTCATTCACACACCTCAACTCTGTGGCTATCATGCACCTCTATCTCTTTGACATGTGCTTTCATTCGTGTCGGTCTCTGTATAGTTATCAGTATGAGTATTGTTTGTTCAATCACTGCGACTGTTATTCACTGACCTCAATCTCTGTGCTACTATTATTTCATCTCAGTCTTCTTTATTTGTTGCCCCAGAGTATTATTTATAAATCTTAGTCTCTACGACTATCTTTGTGAGGCCTTTGCCTAGTCATCCACAGACCAATACTTATTTCCATACAGTGGATACAGATCACATGCACACAGACACATACAAGGTGAAATAATGTGAGTGTTTTACCCAGTATCTACAGACTTACAATTCCTTCCACACAGACAATACTGTAAAATAATGAGAGGTCCTTGTCCAGTCATCCACAGACTTACTTCCATACAGGCAATACAGATCACACACACACACTCACACACATGCACACACACACACACACACACAAATGGTGAAATAATGTGAGTGTTTAGACCAGAATCTACAGACTCATATTTCCTTCTACACACACAACACTGTTGCAAGGTAAAATAATGCGAGGTCCTTGTCCAGTCATCCACAGACTCACACTTCCATACAGTGGATACAGATCACACATACTCACACAAACACACTCATAAAGTGAAATAATGTGTGTTTTGTTCAGTATGTACAGACTAACATTACCTTCGACACCAATGATACAGACGATATTGTTCTAAGGTAAAGTAATGTGAGCTCCTTGTCCAGTCATTCCACAGACTGACCCTTCCTTCCACACAGGGGACACAGCAATGGTTGACAGTCAGGCCGTGTACAAAATCGTCGGCAGAACCTCGGTGGATGTCATCAAAAGCGGAGGCTACAAGATCAGCGCCCTTGATGTGGAGCGCCACCTGCTGACACATGCGGCCGTCAGTGATTGTGCGGTGGTGGGTCTACCCGATATCACCTGGGGCCAGCGAGTGGCCGCCGTTGTCGTTCTGAAGGAGGGCCATCAGCTGACGCTGGAGGATTTGAAGATCTGGGCTCGGAACGTTCTGCCGCCCTATCAGACGCCAACTGTGCTGCACTGTCTGCCTCAGATGCCTCGCAACTCCATGGGGAAGGTGAACAAGAAAGAGCTGGTGGCCAGCGTGTTTCCAGAGTTTTTGAAAGACCGTTGAGACATTGTGGTTCTTTTAACCCCTTGGGGAGAGTGAATGAAAAAGAGCTGGTGTCCAGCTGCTTTCCTGAATATTTGTTGTGGTTTTTTTGGTGGTTTTTTTTACCCAGGGCTGAGTTTTAGATTCTTTGATTTTGTTGGACCTGAGGTGGTGCTAATGACCGTGAGCTTTCATGACATTTTGTTTCCATTTGATGCAGATTATTGTGAAAGAGAAAAACACATTTGATTTTTTTTTTTTGTATGCCATGTAATTATTTATAATCTGGCTTTTTTCCCTTGAGTTGTTGGCTTTGGTTTTGTTCTCAGCAGGATTGAATTGAGAAATGAGCAAATCCACTGCCGTATGATACAGTGGCCACAACCAGAATGTTCCATATCTGGGCATTTTTAATCCCAGGTTTCTGGCTGTGATGTCAGTACGAGTGGCTTTGAAAGAGAAAAAGGGAGTTGTTTTTATCATGTGGAATTGGTTGTGATTTAGTCCTCTTGATTTTAACAAAATGTAAAAGAGGACATTATTACAAGTATGTGTCTGTGTACAATGCATGCATTTGCTTGAGAACATATGCGTGTGTGAAACCAGATATTTTTTATGACATGGTTTTGTTTGAAAATTCAATGGGGCATTGGTATAAGTGTGTCAGAGTATGTGCAAATATATAAGCATGCAGTTGACCAAGAGAACACATTTGTGAGAGTGTATGCATTTGTCTTTGTAAACAAAGGTAAGCAGATTTTTTCCCCATGTCATGGTTTTGTTTGCAATTCAAAAAGAGCAATTGTATACATGTTTGTCAGCATATATGCATGTAATTGTGTGTGTGTGTGTGTGTGTGTGTGTGTGTGTGTGTGTGTGTGTGTGAATGAGCATGCATGTGTATGTAAGCATGACTAATCAGATTAGAAGTCTGTAATACTGACTGCAGTTTGAAGTGAATAGTATAGTGTGCCTGTGTGCAATGTTAACATAATCAGATGTTTTTTTTTTATTATGTGATGTGGAATTGGGTGGTTGGTGATGGTTAAATAAAAACAGCAATGCACAGTGACGTGTGTGTGGTGTGTGGGGTGGTGGTGGTGGTGGTGTGTGTGTGTGTGTGTGTGAACCTGCTGAGTGCTGCTAAGATCTGAACCACAGACTTCTTGGCTCCTTCAGATGACAGTCCTGCACTCTGACCACATAACCACTCTGTTTTCTGGAATTTATCGATTTGTTACTTTCCAACTATTCTTAAGCATTCCAATGTACACACTTCAAATTCAGCAATTTATGACTTTCATGCCATCAACAAAATCCATACATTTTGTGGGATTTTTAATTGTCCACTAAGAGGTCTTCAATTTCATGACACTATACAAATCAACCACAGCATAATTCACAGCCAAAGATTTAGATTTTCTACAGTTTAGCCTTTTTATTCCTCTTGGTAGCCAGGTGGGTAGCTGATGACGAAGCCAGCTGGGCACTTGGGCACAGGGCAACATTTGCCTGCAGCTGGACTGGCCAGGTAACAGTCATTGGGAAGATTCCATGTGAGGCACCTGGAGAAAGGTAAATACAGGTATTAGTATTTCAGGTAACAACACACTGGCACATGTGGAATGTGGAACAGGCAACCTTTGGTATGTAAACAGGCACTGATAAGGATCAGTTCTTTTTTTTTCTCCTAACAGTGCTTTTATTTCTTGTTTTTTATGTGTTTTATATATAAACATTTTGAAAACAGAACAGTTTCCCTTTCATTTGCCAGAAATATGGACGCATCCACCTGGGATGCAAGGTAATCTGCATGCACAGGATCAAAGCAAACCTCGCCAGTATTTTCTCCCCCTCCACAAGACCTCGATCGGTGGTCTGGTGCAAATCATTCAGATGGGATGATAAATTGAGGTCACATGTGTAGCACGCACTTAAGGCACATACAGAATCCACATGCACGGCAACAACTGGACTGTCCCTGGCAAAATTCTATAGAAAAGTCCACTTTTGACAGGAGGTTCACGTTGGTCCTTCACCAGATCATGACGTCTATGTTACTGTTGTCGTTGAAGACTACAGCAATAGCTTCAGGACAGGAGTTGAAGACACTCTTGGTTCATATGGCTGGAGTTAAGTTGGCAACTGCCGTAAGTTCTACCTACTCTGGTTCATCTGGCTGGAGTTAAGTTGGCAACTGCTTTAAGTTCTACCTACTATGGTTCATCTGGCTGGAGTTAAGTTGGTTGGCAACTGCCGTAAGTTCTACTCATCTCCTTATGTGTTTGTGACTGCCTTGAGTTTATCCAGTCTATCTGTGTGTTAATGACTGCCTTGAATTCCATTTGTCTCCTTGTGCGTTAGTGATTGGATCTGGTCAATGATTGCCTGACTACCTGTCTCCATGTGTGTTAGTGATTGGACCTGGTCAATGATTGCCTGACTACCTGTCTCCATGTGTGTTAGTGACTGGATCTGGTCAATGATTGCCTGACTACCTGTCTCCATGTGTGTAAGTGACTGGATCTGGTCAATGATTGCCTGACTACCTGTCTCCTTGTGTAAGTGACTGGACCTGGTCAATGATTGCCTGACTACCTGTCTCCTTGTGTGTTAGTGATTGGACCTGGTCAATGATTGCCTGACTACCTGTCTCCATGTGTTAGTGACTGGATCTGGTCAATGATTGCCTGACTACCTGTCTCCTTGTGTTAGTGACTGGATCTGGTCAATGATTGCCTGACTACCTGTCTCCTTGTGTTAGTGACTGGATCTGGTCAATGATTGCCTGACTACCTGTCTCCTTGTGTTAGTGACTGGATCTGGTCAATGATTGCCTGACTACCTGTCTCCATGTGTGTAAGTGACTGGATCTGGTCAATGATTGCCTGACTACCTGTCTCCATGTGTGTTAGTGACTGGATCTGGTCAATGATTGCCTGACTACCTGTCTCCATGTGTGTAAGTGACTGGATCTGGTCAATGATTGCCTGACTACCTGTCTCCTTGTGTTAGTGACTGGATCTGGTCAATGATTGCCTGACTACCTGTCTCCTAGTGTAAATGACTGGAGTTCTAGTCAATGGTTGCCTTGAGTTCTGCCTGCATCATAGTGTTTTGATTTAATGATGGCCTTGAGCTCTACCTTTCTCCTCTGCACATAGATACGATGATCAGCTTAGGTGAGTATATAATTTCAAGCTCAGTTGTTTAGGCATTAATCACATGTGCAACAACAACAAAATTGTATTCGCCTTCTATATAATCTTATGACAGGAATAGAGACATTGAATGCTTTTCATTTCATTGACGTGGATGAAAAAACAAACAAAAACAACAATAAATGGTGCCTTCCAATACATGTTAAAATTTGACCAAAAAAAACCCAACAACCGAACACAACCAACCAACAAATCTAACATCCACAGCCCGGTTAATGGTTAAAGGAACCATAGCCTTTCATGACCACCATGGCAGTGAATTCATATCCGCTGTTTTAAACTTCCCCAAACGAAGTCAGGTACCCAGTCACACATGGGTGCAGTGAGGAAATCGGAGCAAAGAACCTCCCCTGAGAACATAAACCATGCCGAAACGGGTGAAAACTGGATCACAAGTCGAACATCTAACCTGACGGGCGCAACAGCCGAGTGGTTAAAGCATTGGACTTTCAATCTGAGGGTTCCGGGTTCGAATCACGGCGACAGCGCCTGGTGGGTAAAGGGTGGAGATTTTTTCCGATCTCCCAGGTTAACATATGTGCAGACCTGCCAGTGCCTGAACCCCCTTCGTGTGTATACGCAAGCAGAAGATCAGATACGCGTGTTAAAGATCCTGTAATCCATGTCTGCGTTCGGTGGGTTATGGAAACAAGAACATACCCAGGATACACCCCCGAAAGCGGAGTATGGCTGCCTACATGACGGGGTAAAAACGGTCATACGTGTACATACGAGTGAACGTGGGAGCTG
>NC_134901.1:34607971-34625471 GCF_041734735.1 Babylonia areolata | reverse complement strand
AGCCACCCCGCGTGGAGAAAGCCAGGTACTCACGCCAGCTGCCGGCAGTGTCTCCCTTAGCGTAGTAGAAGGTGGGTTTGCTGCCTGCCCGCTCGTAGAAACAGTTGTTCTGCGTGGACACCATGATCCAGCCATTGCCCGCGCAGGAGCTGGAGTCCTTGTTGATGAAGAACTCCCGGCCCATGGAGGCGTCACTGGAACGTCAGTGGGTTGGGGTTCGTTCCATTAATCATGGCTGGGCTTGTTTCACTGATCATGGCTTTGGTTTTTGCTTCATCAGTCATGGTTGGTTTTGTTTTCATGGATGAGTGTTTCATGTATCATGGTTGGTGTGTTTTTTTTAAATAATGGATGGGTCTGTTTCATTAATCATGGCTGGTTTTGCTTCATTAATCATGGCTGGTTTTGTTTCATTAATCACGGCTGGTTTTGTTTCATTAAACATGGCCGGTTTTCTTTCATTAATGGTTGTTTTGGGGTTTGTTTCATTAATGGCTGGGTTTGTTCCATTAATCATGGCTGGTTTTATTTTATTAATCATGGTTGGTTTTGTTTCATCAATGGCTGGTTTTGTTTAAATAATCATGGCTGGTTTTGTCTCATAAATCATGGTTTTGATTTTGTTTCATTAATTATGGCTGGTTTTGTTTCATTAATGGATTGGCTGGTTTCAGTAATTATGGTTTTGGTTTTGTTTCATTAGTCATGGCTGGTTTTGTTCATTAGTCATGGCTGGTTTTGTTCATTAGTCATGGCTGGTTTTGTTTCATTAATCATGGCTGGTTTTGTTCATTAGTCATGGCTGGTTTTGTTTCATTAATCATGGCTGGTTTTGTTCATTAATCACGGCTGGTTTTGTTTCATTAATGGTTGATTTTGACCATTTCGTTTTGACGTCTTCTTGATACTGAAA
This sequence comes from Babylonia areolata, assembly GCF_041734735.1. Classification (NCBI taxonomy): domain Eukaryota; kingdom Metazoa; phylum Mollusca; class Gastropoda; order Neogastropoda; family Buccinidae; genus Babylonia; species Babylonia areolata. The sequence continues at coordinate 34,624,558 of NC_134901.1, read as the reverse complement.
CTAAAATGAACTGATGTAACTGAAAAGTTACACTGCAAAGAATGCCTCGTCACTTACTAATATTTATGTTGAACATTCTATTATTCTTCTGTTTCTTCTTCTTGATCAATTTACTTACTTTAAAATTGTAGTAATGACAATAAAAACAATAATGATGATGATAACGACAACCATGATGATGTTTATACTGTCTGTGTTGAGCACATTCTTGTTGCTATCAGCATTATAATCACCATTAGTACAAACTCTTAGACTGACGCCATAAACTGGTTCCCCTCACTCCCTATCTCTACCTACTTTCGCCTCAATCATCATCATCATCAAGGACAGATGATAAAGGTGTTACGGCTTTTGTCTTTCTCACCGCCCTGTCGGCCTTGCAGTGTCATCTAGACCACCCTACCCCTTCCCACGACTCCCTAAAGCCACACCCTGCCTTGACTTCCACGGTCTGTGTCAGCAGTCCACAGGGAGCTATCGATGAAAGGTCACTACGAGAAACTGTTATCGTTCTTATTATTATCTCCATCACCGTACGTTGTCATATTTGGCAGTATCATTAGAGTATCTTCTTCTTCTTCTTCTTCGTTCGTGGGCTGCAACTCCCACGTTCACTCGTATGTACACGAGTGGGCTTTTATGTGTATGACCGTTTTTACCCCCGCCATGTAGGCAGCCATACTCCGTCTTCGGGGGTGTGCATGCTGGGTTTGTTCTTGTTTCCATAACCCACCGAACGCTGACATGGATTACAGGATCTTTCACGTGCGTATTTGATCTTCTGCTTGCGTATACACACGAAGGAGGTTCAGGCACTAGCAGGTCAGCACATTTGTTGACTTGCGAGATCGGAAAAATCTCCACCCTTTACCGCACCTGGCGCCGTTACCGAGATTCGAACCCGGGACCATCAGATTGAAAGTCCAACGCTTTAACCATTCGGCTATTGCGACCGTCGATCATTAGAGTATAACAAGGCTTCTTGTGCGTTCGTGGACTGCAACCCCCACGATCACTTGCATGTACGAGAAGGATGCTGATGCTACGCGTAGGCCCGTTTTCACCCCACCATTACGGCAGCCATACTCCGTTTTCGGAGGTATGACTACCCCCGAAAACAGGAGTATGGCTGCCCACATGGCGTGGTAAAAACGGTCATGCACGAAAAAGCCCATTCGTGTACATAGGAGTGAACGTGGGAGTTGCAGCTCACGAACGAAGAAGAAGAAAAAGAGGGGGTATGACTGGACCAAAATATAACAAAATCAGCAATGGGACTGGGACAAAGTTGACAACAACAACAACAACAGCAACAACAATGAGCGAGGGTGGAAGCACACAAAGAGACCGACCCTCGCATGTCGAAGAAGTTGAAGCTGGCCCCCCTGAGGTCGTTGTAGGTGGAGCTGATGATGCGCTGGGGGTCGAACCAGCTCATCTTGTCCGTGTTGCGGGCGTCGAAAATGATGTTGGCCTTCTCCTGGCCCTCGTTCCACACCGCCACCTTGATCTGGTCACACGCACGGCACACACCCCACAGGTGTTAATTAACCCCTTCACTGCCCAGCCTTGGTGAAGTGACATCAACGAGGCAATGTCAAACTGCAGTGACTACCTTCTGTCCACTTTTCATTGGTGTCATTGAGTTGGTTTGTTTTTTTTTCGTTTATTTATTTATAGTCTGTTCATCTAAGATGATGATATTAGACTGAATATCGAGTTTTGTATTGTACTGTACTGTACTGTACTGTACTGTACTGTACTGTACTGTATTGTATTGTATTGTATTGTATTGTATTGTATTGTATTGTATTTATTGTATTGCATTGTATTGTATTGTACTGTATTGTATTACTCTTTTCGTCACAACAGATTTCCCTGTCTGAAATTCGGGCTGCTCTTCCCAGGGAGAGCGCGTCGCTTCGCTGAGAGAGCCACCCATGTTTTTTTTCCCCTGCCTGCAATTTTATTCATTTTCCTATCCAAGTGGATCTTTCTACAGAATTTTGCCAGGGACAACGTCTTTGTTGCCTTGGGTTCTTTTACGTGCGCTTAAGTGCATGCTGCACACGGGACCTCGGTTTGTCGTCTTATCCGAACGACTAGCGTCCAGACCACCACTCCAGGTCTAGTGGAGGGGAAGAAAATACTAGCGACTAAGGGATTCGAACCAATGCGCTCAGATTCTCTCGCTTTCTAGGCGGACGCGTTACCACTAGGCCAACAGCCCACACTATTAACCCCTTCACTGTCCAGCCTTGGTGAAGTGACATCAGTGTGGCACGTTTTTCAAGTGCAGTGACTACTTTCTGTGCACTTTTCATTGGTGTCATTGGTGCCAAACATCACATAAAAAGAAGTATCACTCTAGCATCAGCTACAGTTGGCAGGAGGAAGGTGACAGAATGGTTAAGACACTCATCTGCCAAAATAGAGTCCGTGAGGGTCTGGGTTCGAATTCCGCTCTCGCCCTTTCTCCTAAGTTTGACTGGAAAATCAAACTGAACGTCTAGTCGTTCGGATGAGACGATAAACCGAGGTCCCGTGTAAAGCACGCACTTGGCACACTGAAAAAGAACCCATGGCAGCGAGAGTATTGTCCTCTGGAACAAAAAAATATGGAGAAGAAATCCATTCTGATGTCCACACAAATATATATGCACGCACTCAATGGCTGACTAAGCGCGTTGGGTTATGCTGCTGCTCAGGCAACACACACACACACACGCACACGCACACACACGCACACACCACACACACACACACACGCACACACCACACACACACACACACACACACACACACACACACACACACAAGCAAAAAGAAAAAAAAGCATACACTCAAGGCCTGACTAAGAGCGTTGGGTTACACTTCCGGTCAGGCATCTTCCAAGCAGATATAGTGTAGCGTGTAATGGATGTGTCCGAACGCCAGTGACGCCTCCTTGAGAAACTGAAACTGGAACTGGAACTGGAATACACTTGGCACAGGGGAGTCCCGGGCACTCTCTAACCTGCTGGAACTGGAATACACTTGGCACAGGGGAGTCCCGGGCACTCTCTTACCTGCTGGAACTGGAATACACTTGGCGCAGGGGAGTCCCGGGCACTCTCTAACCTGCTGGAACTGGAATACACTTGGCGCAGGGGAGTCCCGGGCACTCTCTAACCTGCTGGAACTGGAATACACTTGGCACAGGGGAGTCCCGGGCACTCTCTTACCTGCTGGAACTTGCAGCTGTCCCAGTAGTTGGAGAGGGGGGACTTGAAGTTGCCCGGGAAGTCGGCCGTGGGAGCCATGGCCAGGGAGTTGTTGGCGTTGCGAGTCTCGGACGAGGCCCACAGCTGGAAGAGGTCGTCGTTGGGCACTCCGTGCACGCCCTTCATGAGGGTGACCCAGCCTAGGGACAGGCATGCAAGGGTTAACATCATACTGTGATCTTTCCGCCAGCTCACCGGACGCGAAGCTCGTAGCTCTTCGAGAGAAAGGGCGCTATACGTGTGTACATTATGAATTCTTCTTTTCGGAGCTTCATTATCATTCCTGGTAGTAATAGAAGAGAGAGAGAGAGAGAGAGAGAGAGAGAGAGAGACAGACAGACAGACAGACAGACAGAAAGGGAAAGAGAGTGAGCGAGTAAGAGAAACTGGTAAAATACATTTATAGACAGAAAGAGCGAGACAGTAACAAAAAGACAGGGAATAAGAAAGAGAGACAGGCTGACAGATGCAGGAAAAAGAGGGTGAGTGAGAGAGAGAGGAATAGAAAGAAAGACATTCAGGAAGAGACAGCGAGACAGAGACAGAGAAACAGAAAGAGAGAGAGACACACACACAAAGACACGTGCACATACACACATAAGCGCGCGCGCGCGCACACACACACACACACACACACACACACTGCATTCTTACTTTCTTGCCTGCTGTCACACAGTGCATATTTTGCTGCTTGACTAGAAGATGTAAAGTAGCAGCGTGTATGGGGCAGTCCGCACACAGAGACACTCTCTAGAGAACACTGACACTGATCTCTCTGGCTCGTTCAAAAGACGGCTACACCATTCCCAGACTCTTGTCTCTTTCTCTGTCACAGTTAGGCAACCCCAACAATAGGCCTACTATATCTACTGTTTGTTCCACCCGCACAATACTCTCTCTCTCTCTGTCTGTGAAGAACATGTTTCTGACTTTTCGGGATATAACTATGCATGCAAAACCTGTTGAAAATCGTTCCTGCTGATGCATGCAATATCTGAGTATCCATTGGATAATTCTGAGTATTGAAAGGAATGTCAATGGAATGCTGTTGTCAGCACGTCCCCCTTCCCAGCATCCCAATGCAATGATGCCTAAGGCCTGAATGCAATCAAATATTCATTCTTTCATTCTCTCTCTCTCTCTCTGGGTATGAACCACGTGTTCCCCATTCCCCCCTTGCTGAGAACACTAACGACTCTTCTCTATCAGTTTTTTCTCTGTTTATCCACCTGGTTCCTGGTTTCTCTAACTGAAAGGGTCACTGGCATCTGAATCTTCTTAGTCTTTCCCTCTTTCACGCCCCCTGCCCTTCCACCAACCGTTTCTCTCCTTCTTATGTTTCCTCCACTCCTCCACCCCTCATCAAACACTAAACCTCTCACGCCCCCTCCCCCACCTCCTCCACATAAAATAGTAAGTCAACGTTTTATTTACCCTCCCCCCCCCCCCCTACATAAAATAGTAAGTCAACGTTTTATTTACCCCCCCCCTCTACATAAAATAGTAAGTCAACGTTTTATTTACCCTCCCCCCCCCTACATAAAATAGTAAGTCAACGTTTTATTTACCCTCCCCCCCCCCTACATAAAATAGTAAGTCAACGTTTTATTTACCCTCTCCCCCCCCCTACATAAAATAGTAAGTCAACGTTTTATTTACCTCTCCCCCCCCCTACATAAAATAGTAAGTCAACGTTTTATTTACCCTCCCCCCCCCTACATAAAATAGTAAGTCAACGTTTTATTTACCCTCTCCCCCCCCCCGCCCTACAAAAAATAGTAAGTCAACGTTTTATTTCCCCTCCCCCCCCCCCCCCCCTACAAAAAATAGTAAGTCAACGTTTTATTTACCCTCTCACGTTTTCCCCCACCCCCAGATCAAACACTTAACCGACGGGTTACTTACCATACCCTCTCCCCCACCCCTCCACTGTCTTTCCCTTCACCCTGTCAACATCCACTGCATTGAATCAACATTCCTGTTATTCTTTTCCGCCCCCCTGTAGCTGACATCTCCGCTCTAAGCCCTCTTCACTTTATCGCCCTGCACTGAACGAGCATCTTTCTTTTTCCTTTCTGCTTTACGTATATTTCCCCCCTTTTTTTCAGTGCACTTTACCAGGCTGGCTCATGGCTCCGATCTGGGACCCCTGGCCACCGACCACCCCTATGGTTCCCTTGTTGTGGCCCGAAAAGCCACTGTCCACGCTGCTGACCGCTTTACCTGAAAGACACAAACAACACAGAGCCGTGCTACTACAACCCTGGACAGGCGGGGCGGAGGACGCACTTACCCGAGATGGTGGCGGGGCGCGGGGTGGTGGCCGGTCCCATGCTTGCCGAGGCCGAGTCTGTGGGAAGGAGACGATGAGGAGGAAGATGAAAGCATTCGCGGAAGCCTGTCCACCACCAACCTCCCCCCACCCCACCCCCGCCTTCCCTCCATACCCCTACCACATTCGCAACCCTCACCCCAAGTCAAGTCACGCGAAGAAAGCAAGCAAGCAAGCTAACCCGTCACCCAGTCAACAGTAAACAAAAATTAATAGACCTCATCCAACCAGCTGCAACTTGCTATCCAACCGTGTTGACAATCAGCCATTCTGCTAAGGAACCAATCAATCAACCAACCAACCCGGGACAGCATGATGCAAATCAAGGCTGTGAACGGTGAAAGAGAATAAAAAAAAAAAGAAACACGTGAGAAACAGGGGCTTGACCAGACTGAACGAATGAGCATCGGAGTCAGTACAGTGAATGAGATGAACCTGAATTTATCTCTCTCTTTGAAACGCAACACAACACAACACAACACACATACACATTAAAAACGACCCCCCCTCCCCCACAAAACCACCACCACAACAAAACCTGACAGAACAGAAAAAAAATATGTGCAGCCTAATTCCGTCATCCAGTTATACAACCCATAATCATGTGGCTCTATGATAAACAGAAATGTTCACGAATGTCGAAGAACGGACACTGATTTCAAATCACCAAACTGGCAGCACAGGAAACTGACCCTGCACACGGTGGTAGAATAAAGAGACAACAAATGTGTAAACGCAATTGTGAAACAGCAAAGAATCAATCAATCAATCAATCAATCATGTAAATGTTGACAGGAACAGCAACAAAAAGCATCAGAGTAGTGGTTGTGATGTGTGTATGCGTATACATGCTGCGTGTGTGTGTGTGCCCGTGTGCGTGCGTGTGTGAGCAAGCACAATCGCGCGCGCGCGTGCGTGCGTGCGTGTGTGTGTGTGTGTGTGTGTGTGTGTGTGTGTGTGTGTGTGTGTGTGTGTGTGCGCGCGCGCACGCGTGTTTACGTGTGCATATGTGTCACATACAATACGTTTCTGTATCCAAGTCCGAGTCTGTGTGAGTGACTCGAAATCCATCAGATGAACACGAAATACACAAATAGATCAATAAGTAGATAAATAAACGGACAAACAAATCATAAACAAACAAACAAATGAACAAATGAATAAACAAACAAGTATATCAATGAATGAATGAAACAATCGATTGGAAACAGAAATGCGTGGCATACAAGTGGAAAATTGACGTGGACAGTACAAATAAAAAAAAAAGAAAAAAAAAGGAGAAGAAGTCCAATAATCATTTATTCATTAATAGTCTGTTCGTCCAAGGTGATGATATTTAACTGAAATATAAATGATATTATCATTATTATTATTATTGAAATATAAATGATATTATCATTATTTTTTTTTTCCTATCATAATGGTGATTATTTTTTCTATCATTAATTAGAAATTATCATTTGTGAAAATCAATAATAATAATAATAATAATGGATACTTATATAGCAAACTATCCAGAAATCTGCTCTAGGTGCTTTACAAAAACGCTTTTGTTAACATAAAACATTACATCTATGTTACATACACACACCAAAATGTGACTACACACACACACACACACACACACACACACACACACAAACAGCCAACCAACAAAGAAGACGGGACAGGGTCAAGCTCACAGGATTTCGGACAAGCGCTCAGACACACTTTCTTCACAAAATCTTCAGTAACCGGTTGGAAACAATGTAAAACAGGACCAATGGCAAAACGGACTTACTGCAGAAGCCGCACGTCTGGTTGCAGTTCTCCCGAGCCCATTCCGTGTACGGCGGCTGGCAGGCGTAGGTCCCGTAGCTGACACAGTCTGGCAGCACGTCGAAGCATGTGTTGGGCGCGTGCGTGGCTGCAAGGTCAAGGACATTCGAGGGTCAGCCACACGCACATACAGACAGGCAGACAGACTGACAGAGCGGATGCGAACAGGACATAGAAACGGACAGACGCAAACAGATTCCGATTCAGATGTTTCGTTCACAAAGGCCATGGCCCCTTAGTACGGGGGTCCAACAGGAGACATGAAAGTCGCACACTGATACGGACACAAACCGATTAAAGCAGAGAGACGCCGCGCGGAACGAGAAACAGAAAAACGGACAGACAGACGATAGAAGACGGTAAGAGAGAGAGAGAGAGGGAGAAAGAGAGAGAGAGGACAGCAACAGCAACAACAGAGAAATGAATGCTAATGCACAGTATAGGCTTCACACACGCACACACACACACACACACACACTCACACGCACGCACACATACATACAAATACACACACACACACACACTCACGCGCACGCACACATACAAACAAATACACACACACACACACACACACACACACACTCACGCGCACGCACACATACAAAAAATACACACACACACACACACTCACACGCACGCACACATACAAATACAAACACACACACACACACACACACACACACACACACACACACAACCGTCCCTCCCCCCAAATTCCCCCCTCTCCCCCCCAACACACACAGACAAAACGAACCAGGCTGGGGACAGAGGTTGCAGCGTTTCTGGCAGTTCTGCTTGGCCCAGGACAGGTAGGCTCCCTGACAAGCATCGTCCTCGTAGTCGTTGCAGTTGGGCAGTTTGTCCGCGCACACAGGGGCAGGGGTGGTGGAGTCCCCACCTGTACGCGACACACCCACCCCGAATAGTTAACAACACACACTGTCCGTGACGGGAGCACTGGCCGAGTGGTTAAAGCGTTGGACTTTCAATCTGAGGGTCCCGGGTTTCGAATCTCGGTAACAGCGCCTGGTGGGTAAAGGGTGGATATTTTTCCCATCTCCCAGGTCAACATATGTGCAGACCTGTTTGTGCCTGAACCCCTTTCGTGTGTGTACGGCGAGCAGAAGTTCAAATACGCACGTTAAAGATCCTGTAATCCATGTCAGCGTTCGGTGGGTTATGGAAACGAACGTTTCGTTTGGTTTCAACATTTTTTAATCTCAAGAAACAAGGTGAAATACAGCGTTCAGTTATGAAAACTTGAGCAACAACTAGCTTGAGCTTATATCGTGCTCGTTCATATGTAACAAGGAGGGGGGGGGGGGAGGGGCGAGTGGGGGGAGGGGATTGAGGAAGGTGGAAACAAGAACACTGATACCCAGCATGTACACCCCGAAAACGGCGTATGGCTGTCTACATGGCGGGGTTTTTTGCAGAGTGGGAGTACCCTGAGTATTCCCGATTCGCCTGTCACTAACTAAACTTGGTGGGTCCCGATTCTTTGCGTTCCCAGTTCGCGCATGTACTTTGTTGCTCTCTCTGTCTCTGTCTCTCTCTAACACCCTCTCTGTGAAGAATCAGAATCACATTATATCTGTAAACAAAACCCAGCAGGTTTTCAAGACAGTGTGTGTGTGTGTGTGTGTGTGTGTGTGTGTGTGTGTGTGTGTGCACGTGCGTGCGTGCGCGAGTGCGTGCGCGCGCGCGCGCGTGTGTGTGTGTGTGTGTGTGTGTGTGTGTGTGTGTGTGTGTGTGTGTGTGTGTGTGTGTGCGTGCGCGCGCGCCTGCAATCTGATTGAATGAAACCGGAAACGCCCAATGGCAGCCGTCAGTCGGCTCTACCCAGGTAGGCAGTCTGTTGTGCAAATGACCCCGAGTTTGTAATGCGTATAGACCTTGGCCTCCGAAGTAATCCATATCAAATCAAATCAAATGAAATTAAAAATAAAAAAAAGTGCACCCACTGGTCTCGTGGCCGCAGCAGTGTGGGCAGAAAATGTGAAATTGTGAACCCCGTGTCATTATGGCATTTATGCTGATGATGTTAATTAAACAGTTTCAGTGTTCAGTATGTGTTTGCAATGTCTTCACTAGCTTTTCAGAATCTTCTTCGTTCGCGGGGATTTCAAATCCCACGTTCACTTGTATGTACACGAGTGGGCTTTTATTACGTGCATGACCGTTTTTAACCCCGCCATGTAGGCAGCCATTCTCCGTTTTCGGGGGGTGCTATTGAGAATAAAATCATATTATATATATATATATATATATATATATATATATATATATATATCAAAAGCCTGCTAATACAGTGCCAGCTACGCTGGACAGGACACGTTGTCCGCATGACAGACAGAAGGATCCCGAAGATGCTCTTGTATGGCCAGCTGAAGGAAGGCAACCGCGAACTTGGAAGACCTTGCAAGCGCTTCAAGGACACACTGAAGACAAACCTCAAAGCCTGTGACATAGACCTCGCTTCCTGGGAAACTGATGCCCTTGACCTCTCTCGCTGGAGGATGCTGTGCTCTAGTGGCATAAAGACGTTTGAAAACAAGAGAACGTTGGCCATTAAGGAGAAGCGTGAGCGAAGGAAGCATGCCTCAACTTCTGGAGACGTTTTCCCTTGCAACACCTGTGGGAAGTGCTGCGCTTCCAGAATCGGACTCTTCTCCCATGTGAGGACACACACCGACAGATAGGCCTGCCTGCCTACTCATCCGTCGGTCCGACGGGAGACTCCATTATCAATATTATTATTCTTATTATAATAATAATAATAATAATAATAATGGTACTTATATAGCGCTAAATCTTGTGCATAAACAAATCAAAGCGCTTTCGCACCAGTCATTCTCACGCAAGCATAACTCTAAAACTGAAAAAAAAAAAAAAAAAAAAAAAAAAAAAAAAAAATCTAAAAAGACAAGGAAGAGGCAGGGAAGGGAGGCGATTTTGGGAAGAGGTGGGTTTTAAGGCCAGACTTGAAAGAGCTGAGTGTGGAGACTTGACGAAGCGAAAGAGGAAGTTCATTCCAATTGCAAGGTCCAGAGACAGAGAAAGAACGGTGGCCAACAGTCGAGAGTTTGAATCTGGGTATGTGTAAGTGGAGTGGATCCGAAGCTGATCGTAGTGAGCGAGATGGAGTGTAGAGGTGAAGGCAGCCACAGAGATAGGAAGGGGCTGATTTGTGAATACATTTGTAGCATAGAGTGCTGATCTTGTACTTTATTCGGTGTGAGACAGGGAGCCAGTGGAGATGTTGCAAAAGAGGAGTGGTGTGCTCAGATCTTTTCTTTCTGAGGACGAGTCGGGCAGCAGAATTTTGTATGCGCTGAAGGGACTGAATGGATGAGGCAGGCAAACCAGACAATAGAGAGTTACAGTAGTCAAGGCGAGAGAGAATGAGAGAAACGACAAGTCTAGATGTTGCGTCAGTGGACAGATATTTCCGGATGGAACTGATGCGCCGCAGTTGACAGTAGCAGGATTGACATGTCTGATTGATAAATGTTTGCATGGACAGTGTGTTGTCAAGGACAACGCCGAGGTTCCTGACTGAAGTGGACAGAGGGATGGATGTACTGCCAAGTTTGATTGTATTAGTTGTAATGGAAGAGAGTTTTTGTTTAGTTCCTATGATCATTGCTTCAGTTTTGTCCGCGTTCAATTGTAACTTATTTAGAGTCATCCAATTTTGAATTATCAAGCAAACCGAGCCCTGTCACAATGCACACTCACATGTCTCGTAGCCGCAGTAGTGCGGACAGTGGCGCCTGGCCCAGGGCTCGTACTGGCCGACACAGGCCTCGTGGCCGTAGTCCTGACAGTTGTCCAGCGGGTCTTTGCAGGCCGGGTTGACGGTGGCCGACTGCTGCGTGCAGTTGAGCACGTCACAGCAGCCCTGGGGGTCCTTCACCAGGTTGCACGTGGCGGGCACGGAGGTGTACTTCGTGCACCTGTCACCACGGGGAAGGGAACAAAAAGAAATGGTTGGGTTTGTTGTTGTTTGTTGTTCACACACACACACGCGCACACACACAGACACATGCACTTACCCACGCACGCACGCGCATACACACACACACACACACATACACATACACACACACACACACGTACTTATCCTCCCGACCCCCGACACACTCACTTACCCACGCACACACAAATACACACACACGCGCGCACTTACCCACGCACGCACGCACACACGCATGCACATAGACACACACACACGCACATGCACATACAGACACAGGCACAGACACAGACACACACACACACAAATACATACACACGCACTTATCCACGCACATACACGCGCACACACTAATGCACAGAGACACAGACACAGACAGACACACACACACACACACACTGTTTCTCGTTGTATATCACCTTCAGTGAAGATGCGCGAGACTGAGGAATGAACGAGCAAGTTCAGTGAAAACATGAACATGCACAAAAACCATTTCACAAACTGTGACCATCACACATTTAACAGCAGAAAAACAACAACTACAACAAGAGCCCACCATATGCTTCGGCTCTCGATGTGTTCGCAATGTCTGTACCTGCTTTTGAGAATGGAATCATGTTTTAACCTACAGCACACCACAGCTCATTAACGCGCTGACCGTGACATACCTAGGCTTGCAGATGAACTGGCGGGTGTGGGCATCCTCACAGCGACAGGTGAAGTCACAGCCGTCATCCCAGGTGTCTCCCGTTGCGTACAGCGATCCTTTGTAAACACAGCCAGGGGCTGCACAGCACACACACACACACACACACACACACACACACACACACACACACACACGTGGAGAGTGAATAGTCCTGCTCAGGGTAAACAATGACTACACTACCATCACCAACTAATATTGTCCTCGGTAAACAATGACCACCCACACCAATGACTGTCACCAGCCAATAACGTGCTCGGTAAACAATGATCACCATCACCAACCAATGAATAACAAACCAGTCAAAAATGATTATCATCGGCAATCAATGTCCTCAGGTAACAATGATTACCATTAGCAACTGATATTGTCCCCAGGTAATAGTGATTACCATGAGCAACCAACATAGTCCTCAGGTAATAGTGATGACCATGAATAACCAATGTAGTCCTCAGGTAATAATGAATACCATGAGCAACTAATATTGTCCTCAGGTAAGAATGAATAACATGAAAAATCAACATGGTCCTCAGTGAACAGTGATTACCATGAACAATCTTTAATGTCATCAGAAAACAATGACTACCATCAGCAACCCATATTGTCCTCAGCGAAAAACGATGAACACAAGCAACGAATATCAACCTCGATAAACGATTACCATCACCAACCAACAATGTCCTCAGCAAAGAACAACCCTACATCGCACAGTCCTGCACCACGCCGCACACCGCCCCAACTCACTCTGTCCGGTGATGGTGTTGGGGACCACGCCCAGGTAGCCGGGCCTGAAGCCGGTGAAGCCGTCTGTCGTGGGGTAGCTGACGGCGACGGGGAACTCCTTGGAGGCGTCGGGGTTCTTGGTGAGGTTGATGGTGGTACCGTCCGGCTTGGTGCACAGGGGATGCTCGCAGCACCCTTCCTTCACCAGCACGCAGTCCGACGGCAGGCTGCTGTACTTGGGGCACCTGCGACACGACAACTTTCACTTTCTACCTGTGACACGACAACTTTCACTTTCTACCTACGACACGACAACTTTCACTTTCTACCTACGACACGACAACTTTCACTTTCTACCTACGACACGACAACTTTCACTTTCTACCTACGACACGACAACTTTCACTTTCTACCTGTGGCACGACAACTTTCACTTTCTACCTACGACACGACAACTTTCACTTTCTACCTGTGGCACGACAACTTTCACTTTCTACCTGTGACACGACAACTTTCACTTTCAGTTTCTACCTGTGCCGCAACAGCTTTCACTTTCAGTTCCTTTCTTCAAGGAGGCGTCACTGCGTTCTGACAAATGCATATACGCTACATCACATCTGCTAGACAGACGCCTGGCAGTAGCACAACCCAACGCGCTTAGTCAGGCCTTGGGTGGATGCCTATATCTATCTATCTATCTATCTATCTATCTATCTATCTATCTATATATATATATATATATATATATATATATAGAGAGAGAGAGAGAGAGAGAGAGAGAGAGAGATGTTAAATTATATACATATTTATATATTCATGTGTGTGTGTGTGTGTGTGTGTGTGTGTGTGTGTGTGCCTATCGGTTTGGATTTCTTCTACAGAATGATTTTTTTCTCCAGATGACAACACTGTTTTGTTGCCGTGGGTTCGTTTTCATTGCTCCAACTCGGAGTATCGTCTCATCCGAATGACTAGATGCTCAGTTTGATTTTCCAGTCAAACTTAGGAGAAAGGGTGAGACCGGGATTCGAACTCAGACCCTCACAGACACTGTATTGACAGGCAAGCGTCTTAACCACTCTGCCACCTTCCTCCTCGCCACCATGCAGTTGGTGCACAACACCAACAGCACAACTCTTAAGATAGAGAGAGAGAGAGAGAGGGGGGGAGAGAGAGAGGGAGAGAGAGGGGGGAAAGAGAGAGAGACAAAGAGAGAGAGAGGGAGAGAGAGGGGGGAGAGAGAAAGAGAGAGAGAGGGAGAGAGGGGGTGAGAGAGGGAGAGAGAGAGAGGAAGAGAGAGACAGACAGAGAGAGAGAGGGGAGAGAGAGAGGGGGGGAAAGAGAGAGAGAGAGAGGGGAAGAGAGAGAGAGAGAGAAAGATATGAGAAAGAGGATTTTACAGGAGAGAAGACAGAGAAATAGAGAGAAAGAGAGGGGCGAGGACGGGGCGCAGGGAGAGAAACAAACAGACAAACAGACAGACAGGCAGAAAGAGAGAGCGGCAAAATGAAAAATTCGGATCGTCATATGTCATATCGTCATAACAACAACAACAACAACAAAAAACCAGAAGAAAAAAAGCACAAACTCTCACATGGGGTCACATCTGTAGTATCCGGTGCGTCCATCCAGACACGTGCAGTTGTTGGTGCAGCCAACGTCCCACGTCTCTCCGGGGTTGTACATGTGCAGGTCCTTGGTCACGCACTTGCCTGCCACCCCCCACAGAAACACGGGTCACACACTCCCGGATCCCATGTTGCTAACAGTAACAACAGTGGTTTTGCAGCGTGTATGGGTAAGTCCGCACGCTTTGACACCGCTTTGAAACTGGGATCTGAGATTGTGCTGTGCTGTGCTGTGCTGTGTTGTGCTGTGCTGTGTTTTTGGGTTTCGTCTGTGTGCTGTGCTGTGCTGTGTTGCGTTGCGTTGCGTTGTGCTGTGCTGTGCGGTGTTGCGTTGTTCTGTGCTGTGTTGTGTTGTGCTCTGTTGTGTTGTGTTGTGCCGTGCTGTGCTGTGTTGTGTTGTGCTGTGCTTTGTTGTGCTGTGCCGTGCTGTGCTGTGTTGTGTTGTGCTGTGCTGTGCTGTGCCGTGCTGTGCTGTGCTGTGCTGTGCTGTGCTGTGCTGTGCCGTGCTGTGCTGTGCTGTGCCGTGCTGTGTTGTGCTGTGCTGTGCCGTGCTGTGTTGTGCTGTGCTGTGCTGTGCCGTGCTGTGTTGTGCTGTGCTGTGCTGTGCTGTGCCGTGCTGTGCTGTGTTGTGTTGTGCTGTGCTTTGTTGTGCTGTGCTGTGTTGCGTTGCGTTGTGTTGCGTCGCATTGCGTTGTGTGGTGTGTGTGTTTTCAGGTTTCGTCTGTGTGCTGTGCTGTGTTGTGCTGTGCTGTGCTGTGCTGTGCTGTGCAGGGTTGCGTTGCGTTGCGTGGTGTGTGTGTTTTGAGGTTTCGTCTGTGTGTTGTGCTGTGCTGTGCTGTGTTGTGTTGCGCTCTGTTGTGTTGTGCTATGCTGTGCCGTGTTGTGCTCTGTTGTGTTGTGCTGTGCTGTCCTGTGTTGTGTTGTGCTGTGCTGTGTTGCGTTGCGTTGCGTTGCGTTGCGTTGCGTTGTGTGGTGTGTGTGTTTTGAGGTTTCGTCTGTGTGCTGTGCTGTGCTGTGCTGTGCTGTGCTGTGCTGTGCTGTGTTTAGTTGTGTTGTGTTGCGTTGTGTGGTGTGGTGTGTGTGTTTTTGGGTTTCGTCTGTGTGCTGTGCTGTGCTGTGTTGTGTTGTGCTATGCTGTGTTGTGTTGCGTTTCTCTTGTGTTGTGCTGTACTGTGTTGTGCTCTGTTGTGTTGTGTTCTGTTGTGTTGTGCTGTGCTGTGTTGCGTTGCGTTGTGTGGTGTGTGTGTTTTGAGGTTTCATCTGTGTGCTGTGCTGTGTTGTGCTGTGCTTTGCTGTGCCGTGTTGTGCTTTGTTGTGCTGTGCTGTGTTGTATTGTGCTGTGCTGTGTTGCGTTGTATTGTGCTGTCCTGTGTTGTGTTGTGTTGTAATGTGTTGCGTTGTGTTGTGCTGTGTTTGTGCTCTGTTGTATTGTGCTATGCTACGCTGTGCTGTGCTGTGCTGTGCCGTGTTGTGCTTTGCTCTGCTGTGTTGTGCTTTGCGGTGTTGTGTTGTGCTGTGCCGTGTTGTGCTGTGTTGTGCTGTGTTGCGCTGTGCTTTGCTATGCTGTGTTGCGCTGTGTTTTGCTATGCTGCGCTGTGTTGTGCTGTGCTGTACTGTGTTGTGTAGGGATTGTATGTTCGGTTTTGTGTTGTGCTGTTTTGTAACATGTTCTGTTGTATCATGCCGTGTCGTGTCGAATTTCTTTTTCAGTTTGCTGTGCAGTGCTGTGCTGTGCTGTACTGTGCTGTGATCAGCTGTGCTGTGCTGTGCTGTGCTTCAGTGAACTCGGGCTGAGACTCCAGCGCTCTATCCACACGCCCACCCCCGCTAACCCGTCACCCACACATGAACCCCCCCCCCTCCCCCCCTCCCACCGAAACTCCGGCCGAGAACTGAAAAACTTCAAAGTGTAACGACATAAAATTAGAACTTCTGCACTTGTATATATATATATATATATATATATATATATATATATCGGTAGAAGAGAGAGTATTGCAAATACCCATATATGTGTAAGCCACTGTATTTACATGGTGCAGCAATCCAGCGCTCAGTCAAACCCACACGCCCACCCAACCCGTCACCAACACTTAAAACTAACCCCCCCCCCCGCCCCCTTCCTCACCCAGAAGCCC
>NC_134901.1:34597971-34602971 GCF_041734735.1 Babylonia areolata | reverse complement strand
AGAGAGAAAGAGGGAGACAGAGGAGAAAGAAATAGAGAGTGGGAGAGACAGAGATGGAGAGATGGAGAGTGAGAGAGAGACAGAGGAGAGAGAGAGAGAAGAGAGAGAGAGAGAAGAGAGAGAGAGTGGGAGAGAGACAGAGGAGAAAGAGATAGAGAATGGGAGAGAGAGAGATGGAGAGAGAAAAAGAGAAAGAGAGAGAGGGAGGGAGGGAGGGAGACACACAGACACACGCAAGCAAACACATACCTTCCGGTTTGTTTTCTCTTTCAAAACGACAGACACATGGAATCGAACTGTCATCGCAAGGGTGTGTGTAACAGTGAAAGAGGGACAGCACGAGTTCCCGAACGAAACCCCAGCTACTACAGATGTCTTGTATGACGAACGCCAGGGAATCAATCATATGCATGAGTTGAAAAACGCAGAGAACATCTCTTACATTTGTATTTGTATATCTTTTTATCACAGATTTCCATGTGTGAAACTCGGGCTGCCCTCCCCAGGGAGAGCGCGTCGCTACACTACAGCGCCACCCCCCTTTTTTTCCCTGCGTGCAGTTTTATTTGTTTTTCCTATCGAAGATGATTTTTCTACATAATTTTGCCAGGGACAACCCTTTTGTTGCCGCGGGTTCTTTTACGTGCGCTAAGTGCATGCTGCACACGGGACCTCGGTTTATCGTCTCATCCGAATGACTAGCGTCCAGACCACCACTCAAGGTCTAGTGGAGGGGAAGAAAATATCGGCGGCTGAGCCGTGATTCGAACCCGCGCACTCAGATTCTCTCGCTTCCTAAGCGGACGCGTTACCTCTAGGCCATCACTCCACGTTACCTCTAGGCCATCACTCCACTCTCTCTCTCCACTCCATAGTGTCCTGTCTTACTTTTTGTCACAACAGATTGTAATGTATTGTGTTGTATTTTTTCACAACAGATTGTATTGTATTGTATTGTATTTATTACTTTTTGTGAAATTCGCTGTGCTCTCCCGCCATCGTGCAGGGACACACATATCTAAAGCAAAACTCTGCCTGCAACTGCGTTTGTTTGACTATCAAAGCGGGATTCGTTTTCTTTCTACATAATTTCGTTAGGGACAACTCTTTTGTTGCCGTGGTTCTTTTACGTGCGTTAGGTGCATGCTGCACACGTGGCCTTGCTTCACCGGCTCACCTGAAAGACTTGTTTAAAACTTACACCCACCTTCATTCTATTATCAACATCAGTTTAGAAACGAATCTAATAAGAATCGAAATTTGTGTCCTTTTATACCATGCCTGCTGTCGTGTTTTTCGACAACTTCAGTAAGTGTGGAGTGATGGCCAAGAGGTAACGCGTCCGCCTAGGAAGCGAGAGAATCTGAGCGCGCTGGTTCGAATCACAGCTCAGCCGCCGATATTTTCTCCCCCTCCACTAGACCTTGAGTGGTGGTCTGGACGCTAATCATTCGAATGAGACGATAATCCGAGGTCCCGTGTGCAGCATGCACTTAGCGCACGTAAAAGAACCCATGGCAACAAAAGGGTTGTTCCTGGCAAAATTTTGTAGAAAAATCCACTTTGATAAGAAAAACAAATAAAACAGCACGCAGGAAAACATACAAAAAAGAAAAAAAAAGGGTGGCGCTGTAGTGTAGCGACGCGCTCTCCCTGGGGAGAGAAACCCTTGGTCGATAACGCTTTTCCCACCCTGTGAATGTCTATTAAATTATTTTAAAAGTTTAATTAAATGCGGGCGTCTGTTCAGAAACTGGGAAACTCTTTTTTAGTTGAATTAAAAAAATTAAAAACACACACACACACACACACACACACACACACACACCAAAAAAACAAATAAACAACAAGAAGCCAGCGGCCGATCCTCACCTGTCGGAGCACCTGTACTGTCCACGGTTAGCGTCGATGCATTCACAGATGAAATCACAGCCGTCCTTCCATGTCATACCCTGAGAGTAGGCCACGCCCTTGTAGACGCATTCTGCCCACAGCATGAAGCAAAACATTCAGGTGTTTATCTACCTGTTGTTGCCTGTAGCCCCCTGGCCGATCACACGGGGCAATATCAGGACTGAAAACATGCAGGGTAACTAATTGGTTATTTCAGATACGAGTGATCAGCGAACTGAGTCTAAATTTACTTAGAGAAATACAAATTTGAGATATGAGTGATCAGCCCATTGAGTCCAAATTTACTCACAGAAATACAAATCTACATACAAAAATACAGAATTATTTTTCATTACTATCATTGCCAGAAATTTCTTCTTTTATTATTATTTTTTTTAAATATTTATTTGTTGTTGTTTATTTGTTTGTTTTGTTTTGTTATTTTATTTTATTTTTCTTTATTTCATTTTATTTTTATTTAAATTTTTTTTTATTTTCATTTATTTTATCTATTTATTTATTTTCTTTTTTCTTTTTTTTCTTTTTTTTTCTCAAGGACTGCCTAAGCGCATTGGGTTACGCTGCTGGTCAGGCATCTGCTTGACAGATGTGGTGTAGCGTATATGGATTTGTCCGAACGCAGTGACGCCTGTGGCCCAGTGACGCCTCCTTCAGCCACTGATACTGATACTGATACCGATACTGCCAAAAATTGTTAGATTTATTCTGTTGGTAACTTCTATCTGACCCCATCCTGCTTCCGCCTGAATTAACCTTTGCTGTCTACACCTGTACAGGTCCTCCCGCTTAAAAGCCCTCTGATGAAAAACAGAGCTTTTCTTTGCTCGACTTCATACGCAGTGAATTCATCAGTTTACAGGAGGTGGAGGTGGTGAGGGCTGTCTGCTTTCTGTGCATCGGCTACTGTGTTCCTGTTGACGCTGCATTCACCTCTCTGTCTCTTTGTTCATCCCTCCCTCTCTCTCTGTCTAAGTGTGTGTGTGTGTGTGTGTGTGTGTGTGTGTGTGTGTGTGTGTGTGTGTGTGTGTGTGTGTGTGTGTGTGTGTTCGGCCACGCACGTATGAGTATGTATATATAAACCCACAGAACATCCGAAACAACTATTTTCTTTCTTTTTACTTCCTCCCATAGAAACAAAACAAAACAATCCAACAAAAACCAACAAAAACACAACAACAAAACCTACAAAGCTAACAACAGACATTTAACTCAGAACAAGGGAAGAAACGCCATGAACTACGATAATCACAATGAAGATAAGGATGACGATGGAAATGACGACGTCTACAACGCTGATAAGATCACGACGATGATAATGAAACTGATAATTCAAACTTGGGGTAACGAGAGAGAGAGAGAGAGAGAGAGAGAGAGAGAGAGAGAGAGAGAGAGAGAAGGAACAATCATTCGTATTCAATAAAAGCCGTGGCCCCCTCATGAAGGGGATGCGGTGAACATGAACTGTCACATTATTCAGAACAACGTGGAACAGAAAACAGTTGATAACAAATTTAGCAATGCACACACAAACACACACACACACACACACACACACACACACACACACACACACACACACACACACACACAGCACAATTAAGTACGTATCAAACTGCAGATTTTGAATGCCTTATACGAGAGAGAGAGAGACAGACAGACAGAGTGGAGCAGGGGTAAACAGGCTCCACGAACTGACTCACCTTTGCGGCTGCCCTGTGTGTTGGTCATGACGGGGTTAATTCCCAGAGGGTTGGTTCCTCCCAGCCCAGTGAAGGTTCCGCCCACAACAGGCACAGGTTTGTTGGTGGGCGGCAAGGGAGTCTCTCCGTGGGGGCCTGTCACAGGTGGACAAGCAGGTGAGAAGGACCACACAGGCTGAGTAAAACTGAACTGACAGCTGCACTAGGTGAGAATGACGTCACAGACTGTGTAAAACTGAACTGACAGCTGCACTAGGTGAGAATGACGTCACAGACTGTGTAAAACTGAACTGACAGCTGCACTAGGTGAGAATGACGTCACAGACTGTGTAAAACTGAACTGACAGCTGCACTAGGTGAGAATGACGTCACAGACTATGTAAAACTGAACTGACAGCTGCACTAGGTGAGAATGACGTCACAGACTGTGTAAAACTGAACTGACAGCTGCACTAGGTGAGAATGACGTCACAGACTGTGTAAAACTGAACTGACAGTTGCACTCGGTGAGAATGACGTCACAGACTGTGTAAAACTGAACTGACAGCTGCACTAGGTGAGAATGACGTCACAGACTGTGTAAAACGGAAATGACTGCTGCACTAGGTGAGAATGACATATGCGGCAAGAGAGAGAGAGAGTGAGGGAGAGGGAGAGAGAGGAGGAGAGAAAGATGGAGAAAGAAAGAGAGAGAGAGGGAGATAGAGGAGGAGACAAAGACTGAGAAAGAAATAGAGAGAGAGAGGGAAGGAGAATGGGAGAGAGAGACGGAGAGGGGAGAGAGACATACATACAGAGAGAGACAGATGGAGAAGAGCAAGAGAGAGAGAGAGAGAGTCGGGGAGAGAGAGGGAGGGGGAGAGAGGGAGAGACGGGGAGAGAGAGGGAGGGGGAGGGAGAGAGGAAGAGGAAGAGGAATAGAGACACACAGAGACAGAGACACAGAGAGACAGAAACAGGGACAACCCCCCCAAGACACACACCCCCTCCCAACCCCTGCAACTCCTACACTCCCCCCCCACACACACACACAGTGTAACCCTCATCAACATCACACCCAAACCCCTCATCCCACACCCACCCCTTCCCCCGGTGCGCTCCGCCCCCCAACCCCCACACCCCCTGTGTCAGACTGACCGTTGGTGAAGGGCTGGTTGGGGTTGGCGTACACGTTGCAGTCCGGGACCACGCAGCACGGGTCCTTGGGGTCCGGCTTCAGCTGACACTCCGCAGGCAGGTTGTCGAAAGACTTGCACCTGTCCGAACCACAGTGACACCCCATCTCAGTTCTTCTTCTTCTTCTTCGTTCGTGGGCTGCAACTCCCACGTTCACTCGTATGTACACGAGTGGGCTTTTACGTGTGTGACCGTTTTTACCCCCGCCAT
>NC_134901.1:34560471-34590471 GCF_041734735.1 Babylonia areolata | reverse complement strand
CCACTGACCAGGGGGCACGGGGGTGGAGCCGACAGTGGGGGTCTGTCCCGAGGGGGTGGTGACGGCACCGCCCGTGGGGGGCTGGGTGGAGGGCACGAGCTCCGGGCACGAGGCCAGCTTGCAGCACGGGTCCTTGGGGTCGGGCACCAGCGTGCACGTGGCGGCCAGGTTGTCGTACCTCGGGCACCTGCAAAGGGTCAGAGGGCGGAGGTTCAGAACTGATTGTGAGATACCATAAAAAAAAATCTAAAAAATCTTAAAATCTTAGACATCTCTCTCTCTCTCTCTCTCTCTCTCTCTCTCTTTATCGTTATGTGGAAGGCGTGTTTCGAAATTCAGGATTTTGAAGATTGTCGTAAGATTGAAAAAGCCAAAAATGAACAAAGTCGAAGAGCAGACAGCAACAATGACGGACCCAACACCAAATACGCGCACGCGCGCATAAGCGCTCATGCACTCACATAAAAAACACACACACACACACACATACACACATATTATACACACATGCGCACGCAGTCACACAGAAAATGGGACGTAAGATTTATCTAAACGTTAAATGCAGTGTCAACATTCCAATGTCGCTGTGAAACGGATAGACTGCTACAAAAAATGTGACCTTTCAGACAGATGTAAGTGCAAATACTCGTGATAAAACTGTTTACCAAAATATCAAACTGTTCACCCTATAAGACTAAAAAGAAGAAGAAGAAACATCGTCAACATATTGAAACACCTTCGAAACAAATTGTTTCATCAAAAGTCACCCAAACTGATGAGCCTGAATCATAGAACTGAGCCAAAAGCTTCTATAAAACTGCAGCCCCCTTCCCCCAACCAAGAAAAAAACAACAGCAAACAAACAAACAAACAAACAAAAAACGCACCTAAAACTGTTTTAACAAACATTATAATATGACTTATTGGATACAAAAAGAGAGAAAAAACAAGACTAACACTGTTCATCCAAACTCTTTACGTCCCCAAATATCCCTAAAAACTTGCACACAAAAAACCCTGTTTTACCAAACACTCCAATATGACTCATTACAACACAACAAGAGTAAAGCAGAACTATAAGGCTGTTTATCCCGAGCTCCTTTGATGAAACTCTTTAATGCCCCCCACCCCCATCCCCCCAACAGTGTTTTTCCCGAAACAAACATAAAACTGTATTTACAAAATAAGACTCATGAGAAGAACAAACAAAGCTATCAAAAAAACAAAAATACCACGACAAAAAAACAAAAACCAAAAAAAAACAAACAAAAAAACCCCCACCACTGTCGCACTGTTTTCCCCCAAACCCCAGTAATAAAACTGTTTAATGCCATCAAATTTCCTCACAAAACAAACATAAAACTGTGTTTACAAAATAAGACTCACGAGAAAAACAAACACACAAAAAAACAACACCACCAAGGAAAAAAAAAACTGTTACACGGCAACCCCAGTAATAAAACTGTTAACGCCCACCTCCACCCTCTCCTCTCCACCTCCCTCACACCACATCCCCCCCCCCCCCAAAAAAAAAAAAAAAACCAAAAAAAACCAACTGACAAAACAAGTGACAAAGCGCTCACTTCTCCGAGCATCTGTATTTGCCGGCCAGCTCGTCCACACAGACACAGGTGTAGCTGCAGCCGTCATCCCACGTCTGTCCCTGTCTGTAGCTCTTGCCGTTGTACAGGCAGGTAGCTGGGTGGACACACAACGGGTGGATGACAGGTGTGAGACCAGTTACAGGGTGGGGGGTCAACGGTCATGGGCAACAACAACGACGATGATCAGATTAAGAAAAAAACAAAACAAAAACAAAACAAACCCAAAACTAACAAACAAACAAAAAATAATAACAACAGGGGTTGCTGGTTAAAGTGGTCTTCGTTTCTTTCTCTCTTTTTTTCTTTCTTTCTCTTTCTTTGCTTCTTTTCAATCGTTTTTTTTCCTTCCCATCCTTTCTTTCTTCGTTTTTTTAAATTAAAAAAAATCTCTCTTAATTCCCATTTATCTACTATTTATCTGCGTATAATTTCATTCTTGTCGTTGTTGCACACGCCTCAAAACCTCCTCCACAAAATCCAGTAAAAGAGAAAGGCCGACCCTTTACCGTTGTCACAATTCACAGCCTCACCGCGCCTCTTTGATTCGTTCTGTGAACGCATTGGATTGAGCTGTTGTAATGTTTTTATGTTGTATCTGTATCCAGTTCAATGATGAAAAGCGCTTTCAGCAGCATTAGTACAGGATATCGCGCCATAGAAAAGTTATGAATTATTATTATTATCTGAAGCCCCCTTCCAACCATACACTGACACACACACACGCACACACACACACACACACACACACACACACACACACACACACACACTCACACACACACACACACACACACACACACACACACACACACACACACTCACACGCTACACTCGAAAGGTCGACGAAAAACTGAAGATTGACCTACCCACCTACATCTGAATAGAGACCCATCCATTACAAATACAATCTCACCACACACACCCACACACCTCCCCCTCCCCCCACCTACCACCACGGCCCCCACCCAATACAACGTCGACCCGATCCACTCCATAAGATCGACTAAAAAAAAAAAAACAACTGAAGGGTAAACCATCCACCCACCCACTCACAAACTTCCAAATACACATCTACCCCCATCCCTTCCCACGGACTTGATATGAGTACTTATATGTTTCTCCTTCTTCGTTCGTGGGCTGCAACTCCCACGTTCACTCGTATGTCATGTGGGCAGCCATACTCCGTTTTCGGGTGTAAATACTTACATAAAGTCTGTGATTTCAATTCCCCATCCCTCCACACACCTACACGCCCCCAAACCCCCCACCCCCACCCTCCCCCAGACACACACCGACCTCACTTCCCCCCCCCTCCCCCACTCACAAGGTCCTCCAAAGTTGGAAGGCCGGCCGCCGATGGGCGTGTTCTGTTTGCCTCCGTTGACCACGCCCCTCACGGGGGGCACGAGAATGTCGGTGCCGGGCTGCAGCACGGGGGGGCAGTCCAGGATCTGGCAGCACGTGTCCAGTGGGTCCGTCTTCAGCATGCACCCGTCCTGGATCACCGGGAAGCTTGGGCACCTGCCGTGGCACGTGGATGTGTTTATTCATATAAAGCGCTTAGAGCTTGCGCACACGGACATTTTTATTCGTATAGAGCACATTAGAGCTTGGTCTCTGATCGAGGATAGGGTGCTATATAAGTATCCATATCATCATCACCATGTTAATTATCATCATTTTAAGGCAACTGCCTTCATGAAGTGGTACTTCTTCTTCTTCTTCGTTCGTGGGCTGCAACTCCCACGTTCACTTGTATGTACACGAGTGGGCTTTCACGTGTATGACCGTTTATACACCGCCATTAGGTAGCCATACTCCGTTTTCGGGGGTGCGCATGCTGGGTATGTTCTTGGTTCCGTAACCCACTGAACGCTGACACGGATTACAGGATCTTAAAGTGCGTATTTGATCTTCTGCGTGCGTATACACACGAATGGGGTTCAGGCACATGCAGGTCTGCACACATGTTGACCTGGGACATCGGTAAAAATCTCCACCCTTTACCCACCAGACGCCGTTACCGAGATTCGAACCCGGGACCCTCAGATTGAAAGTCCAGCGCTTTAACCACTCGGCTATTGTGCCCTCAGAAGGGGTACAATGCAGGAATAAGCACAGCGCTTGGAAAAATAAATGTTTGGAAAGAAAGTTGCTACATAACTGAAATGCAATGCCTTGTGCAGGTAAGCAGTCAAACGATGCTGTCTTTTTCAGATGTCAGAAACATGCTGAAGCCAAACTTATTGGGATACCCGTAAAGTTGAGGTGGGATATGCCGTACTCTAGTCAAAGCAGTTACAATATAAATAGAGAGAGAGAGAGAGAAAGAGAGAGAGAAAGAGTAAGTGTTTTTAATATAATCAAACATGGCTACAAACTGGGGCACCTGTGCGCACACAAAAAAATGTGGCGAGTGCACATTTGCTGTCCTATACCGTTGGGTAGTTAACTGCAAGCACCTCTGTCTGCAGAAAGATGAGAGTGTATGTTTGCTGCCCCGAATCACGTTGGACATTAATGAAGACCTTTCTTTTTTTTTTGCATATTTCTAGTTCCTCTTATTTTCCCCCCTCTCTCTCCATCTCTCTCTCTCTCTCTCTTGGTTGCTACCATTTTTCTTCGAGGAAAGATCTTTGTTTTGTTTCAAAATTTGCTTTCACCGTTTTCATTCGTTCATTCTAATGTTTTGCTATGCAATGGAAAAAAAAGTATGCTGACGCATTCCCTCATGTCATAAGAACTACATGGCCAATGACATTAAAGTGCCAAAGCGTCAAAGCATCTCTGTCTGTCTGTCTCTGTCTGTCTGTCTGTCTCTGTCTGTCTGTCTCTGTCTCTCTTCTTTCAACCCGTCTGCAGTTTTATACATTCTTTCTTGCGGCCAATCACATTAAAGTGCCAAAGTGTCAAAGCGTCTCTATCCGTCTGTCTGTCTGTCTCTCTCTCTCTCTGTCTATCTCTCTTCTTTCAATCTTTCTACAGTTTCATACATTCTTTCTTTCTTTCTTTCTGTTTTGTTGTGCTATTTTCTCCCTGTTTTTACCTGTCGGTGCAGGTGACCTGTCGGGTGGCGGCGTCCTCACACTTGCACACCTTGTCGCAGCCTACCTGCCACGTCTGACCCTGGCGGTACGGCACCCCGTTGTACACGCAGAAAGCTGTCACACACACACACACACACACACACACACACACACACACACACACACACACACACACACACACACACATTATATATATACATATAAAGATATTTCTCTCTATACAGAGAGAGTGGGGAAGGAAAAAGGAAAGAAGGAGGGCAGAGAGAGACTGAGAGGCGGGTCGACAGTGAGACATAAAGAAAGAAAACAGAAAAGACAGACCCCCCCCCCCCCAGACCACAAACAGTGACACACACACACACACACACACACACACACACTCTCTCTCTCTCTCTCTCTCTCTCTCTTTCCATCTCAACCCCCCACCCCACGCCCGAAAAAAAAAACTACAAAAGAAAAACACCCCCATACACAAACAAAACACACAGAAAACGCCAACAACAACAAAACAAACACAGAAACACAAACTGTCCAAGCAACACTCCCTTCAAATCATCAACAAACCGAAAAACCAAACCACACCCACACAACCAGCCAACCATGTTGGAATGGTGGCCCAGCGTTAATGCATCCGAGAAGAAGCGAGAGACTCTTACGGCAATGGTTCGAACCCCACACTCGCCTCCACTAGACCTTGAGTGGTGGTCTGGACACTTGCCCTTTGGATAAGAAGGTAAACCGAGATATCGTGTGCAGCATGCATTGAGCGCATGTAAAAGAACCCACGGCAGCAAAAGGGTTGTCCCTGGCAACATTCTGTAGGAAAGTCAACTTTGATAGTAAAACAGACTTGCAGATAGAAGAAAAGGCGAAAGTGGAGGTGCATTCTGGCGACGCACTCTCCCCGAATTTCTACAGAGTCAAATCAAATCAAATTATGGTGCTTAGTCTTGTCGCCCACTGAAGCCATCTCAAGGCTATCGCCACGTTAGGTCTACCTGAAGCAAGGGTAAAAAAAAGTACAATGAAAACTAATCAGTCTTTTCACTCGAAAATTTTTAAAAATCTTCCAGAGTTTAAAACCTTTAAATCTGATTTTAAAATGTTCACTTCTTTCAAGAAGTCCATAATTCTAGAGACCCGCCCCCCTCTATGACAAAAAGGTAATACAGTTCAATACAATTTAACCAAACAGAACACAATACAACACAGCACACTACAACACAACACACTACAACACCATACGCTACATTAAATTACACTACAATACACTGCACTAGTGATAATAAACTCTAGGAAGAGCTGGACAGTACAAGGTCTTCAGAGAAGAAGCCCCCCTCAGTCAAGTGTTTCGGCCCTGAACTCCTTACACTCTAAGGCGGCCGGGCCGCACCCATGTCATGACTCCTGAATGCCCTTGTATTGCCGCCTTTTCTTTTCCAGGTCCTCAGCAGGTTCGAACCCGCGCCTTCAGGGTGGTCGCCACTTCAGGACTGAGTCACCTTTTCTGGCAGACTACATTACACTACACGACACAACACGACACGACACGACACGACCCAACCTACAACCCCCTTACCGTTGGGGCTGACAGTTGTGGGTAGCGGTGGCGTGTTGCCGTTGGCGTCGGTGGTGGGGGCGAGAGTTGGGGGCGTGGTGGGGCGGTTGTCGCCGCACCTGGGCACCTTGCAGCAGGGGTCGCTAGGGTTGTAGACCATGACGCAGGTGGTGGGCAGGTTGGGGTACTTCTCACACCTGGGGAACAAGGAACAGCAAGGAAATCATTGGAATGAAACGAAACGAAACATTGTGGAGCAGAATAAAAACATGTGACGAAATTGGACGAAACGAAAAAAAAAAAGAAATGGAATGGGATGGAACGAAATGAAACATAATGGAATAAAAAAAAATTAATCGTAAATCAAAAAGATATAAATGATTGGCACAAAAAAAAGAAAGAAAAGAAAAAAAAGGAAGAAAATCTTCAATATCCTCCGTCTGCAACCTGGGATCCCATCGAGTACCCCTTTCTACTCTGCGAAAAGGCTGCTATTTGATCTGATTTTTATACAGCTGAAATGAAATGAAAATAAAATTGAAACAAAACAAATACAATGAAATAAGATATACTGTTGCAAGTGAGCCTGTTGCA
Organism: Babylonia areolata; assembly: GCF_041734735.1. NCBI lineage: Eukaryota > Metazoa > Mollusca > Gastropoda > Neogastropoda > Buccinidae > Babylonia > Babylonia areolata. The sequence goes on along the minus strand of NC_134901.1, from coordinate 34,583,668 downwards.
AAGGAGGCCTGTGAAAACACACACACACACACACACACACACACACACACACACACACACACATGAACTCACTCATACAAACTCTTTTTTTTTATTTTTTTTTTACTGAATCAGATTTTTCACCAGACCCTGAGTCATCGTCTGGATGCTAGTTTTTCGGATGAGAAGATAAACCATGGTCTCGTGTGCCGCATGCAATTAGCGAAGGTAAAAGAACCCATGGCAACAAATGGGGTTGTCCGGGGCTAAATTTTGTACAAACCTCCACTTTAATAGGAAAACAATTATACATGCAGGGGAAAAAATAGTGTGGCTCTCTCAGTGTAGCGACGAGCTCTCCGTGGGTATAGCGCCCCGAATTTCACACAGAGAAATCTGTTGTGACAACTGAACAATACAATATAATACAATACAATTCAATACAGTACAATACAACGCAACTGCTGCTGCTACTATCAAAACTGCTGCTGCTGCTGTTACTACTACTTCTATTGCTGCTGCTACATCTGCTTCTGCTACAACTTCAACAACTACTTCTACACGACTAATATACTACTTCCATTGCTGCTGCTGCTACTGCTAATACTACTACTTCAACAACTACTTCTACGGCGACTAATACACAAAGAGTGCACACGTTCGCGGACTGGCTCACCTGTCGGTACATTTGAACTGCCCGGTCATGTCGTCAATGCAGGTACAGGTGAAGTCGCAGCCATCTTGCCACGACTCGCCAGTCTTGTACGTATTGCCCTTGTACACACAGGCATGGGCTGCACACGGTCACACACGGCGTTTTGATTGGAACACCTTACATTTGGTTTAAATGATCTTTTAACTGCTCAACAGTGCACATTCCTGATTACAATGCCAACAAAGACAAAGGAGCATCAACAAGCTTAAAGCTTGTACTGTGCCTCACAACGTTGCACTTCAATTTTAACATGACGGCTGATGAACCATTAGTATCATTTGTATCAAATAACTTATTCATAGACACAAAGTAAAGAAATAAAACAAATAAATACATAATATGGTAAAAATAATGCTACTATCAATATTAACAAGAGATTAAATTTATAGTCACCTTATATCTATTTTATTTTATTCTATTTTAATACATTTTTTTTACCTTTTATTGCTGTGTCTATAAACCTTTCATTTACGGTTTTCATGACAAATAAACATGATTCTGATTCTGATGATTCTGACACACCATCCTCAGCTCTACCGCGACAGGAAGAATGAGAGACAGAGGAAAAGAAAGAGGAAGAGAGTGCAACAGAGAGAGAGAGAGGTGGGGGGAGGGAGAGAGAGACACAGAGAGAGGGGGTAGACAGTGAGAATGAGACAGACAGAGAAACAGACAGAGACAGGGTGAGAGAGGGAGAGGGAGAGAGAGAGAGAGAGAAAGACAGAGACAGAGAGAGAGAGAGACAGAGAGAGACAGAGAGAGCGTTAACTTAGCTGTGATTTCATTTTTACATGTCTGCTCTTATAAATATGAACTGGATGACATAAATGCTTAAGTCATCGACAAAACATGCACAGCATATTAAAAACAACAACAACAGGCATATGGTAATTTGATAAATGATAAAATGTTTCGAAATCATTATTCTCTGTCTGTCTGTCTGTCTCTCTCTCTATATATATATACACACACACACACACACACACATTAAAAGTTTTTCTGTACTTCCATAATTTGTGAAGCTGTACTTCCATAATCGGTGAAATCTGCACCACCAATTTTTAAATCACTTAAAAAACAACAACAATAACAACAACAAAGAAAAAAAAGAAAAAGGAAAAAAAAACACGAAAAAAAGAAGTTAGTATCCACTGACGCTGGGTGGGGATGGGCCCTCCAGGGGACGGGGTGGGGACGATGGGCAGCCCGCTGCCCGTGACCACCCCGATGACGCCGGTGGGGGGCACGTTGGGGTTGGTGGGTGGCGAGCACTGGGGAGCCTTGCAGCACAGGGGGTCCTTGGGGTCGGCCACCATCACGCACCCGGGGGCGATGTTCGGGTACACGGCACACCTGGAGGGTCGGGTGGGGGTGGTGGTGGTAGAAGGAAAACACACGCGCGCACACACGCAAACATACACATAGACACACACACACACACACACACACACACACACACACACACACACAAGCACACGTACGCACATACACAGACACAGACAGACAGACAGACAGACAGACAGAGGCAAACACACACACATATACACGCACGCACACACACACACACACACACACACACACACACACACACACACACACAAACACACACACAAGCAAAATACCCACGCATACACATGAATGAACCCTGTGCTGTTTTAAACCTGATGAATCAACTTGACTGACCATTTCGCAATCAATCTCAACTGACTCTACACACTTTTGGAGCCTTTTCCTTTCGACCCTTACAGATCCAGCCAAGATTCACGTGGGCTTTAATTCTTAAAACTTTCACCCAAAGACCCACAGATCCTCCCAATCCCCTCACACACACACACACACACACGCACACACACACACACACACACACGCACACACACACACACACCCACCCACCCACACACACACACACACACACACACACACACACCCTAAAGCCCCTCTCTCTCCGCCCCCAGCCTAGCTGTTAGAGAAGACACCTACCTGTCTGTGCAGCTGTAGAAACCGGTGGAACCATCCTCGCAGACGCAGATCTTGTCGCAGCCGTCATACCACTGCTGACCCTGAGTGTAAGCCTTGCCCATGAAGACACAGACGTCTGGAATGAACAGACGAATGATTTAGCATAAATTCATCGATGGAATAAATTTAGTAAAGAAAATTAGAAAATCAGACGTGATCGGAGAATAAATTAAACGATGATATAACAAACAAACAAATAAACAAACACATAAGAAATGGAATGGGGAAATGTCTCATATGCAATATCCACATGATCATCATTAACATAATTTCGTCGTTTTGTAACGTGCTGAAATACCGGTCACACACAAATCCACAACCCCACCCAGTCTCGTCTGCTACAACCCCGGCGCCAGAAGTCCACAAGAGCCATCAAAGTTAGGTCGCAAGAAGGCGACACACCAGAGGAGACCCTGCACTGCTGCCGAGTCAATACTGCCTGTTCTGATTCCAGCAATGTGCAGGGCACCACCCGCACAGTCCCATGCTTAAGACAGTAATCGCTCTGTCCGGACGTGTCTTGGTTTGTTTCAATGTACAGAGGTCTCTGTCTGTCAGTCTCTCTCTCTCTCTCTCTCTCTCTCTCTCTCTGTCTCTGTCTCTCCCTCCCTCTTTTTCTCTCTCTCCCTGTGTTTGTCTGTCAGTCTCTCTCTCTCTCCCTCTATGTACATTTATTTTTAATTTACACGTGTGTCAGCTGATGGGAAGTGCTAAGCAGCATTCAAGGATTTCTGGTTGTGTCCCTTGCCCTGTTTCAAGGACCGCGCCCGTTCAGGATTTACTGACAGCGGTCTGGTTCAATGGAGGCCAAGTGCGCGGAACACGGGCATCACGTTCTCCTTGCTTATTTTCTCTGTGCTTTGGTTTAAACAATTTTAATATCAAGAAACAAGGTGAAAGTCGGCTTTCAATTGAGGACAACAAGCCTGAGCTTATATCTGTGCTTTCATTCAAGCGTTCGCCGGTGCGGCTTCCTCTGGTATGTTCTGGAATACTGGTCGCGTTTTAAGGTACTGGAATCTCTCTCCCTCCCCCCTCTCTCTGTCTGTGCTCCCAACCCCATCTCTTTACCTACTGTCTCTAAATCAGTCAAACAAATGTCATGAATATGCACAGAAATCGACCTTTTGGAGGACATGATATAGTATTATAGCAAAATATCGTTTTTCATCCATAAATTTGTAAAAAATGTATAGCACATTCAAAGCGTACAAAAGAACGATATGTATATTGCTTTTTCAAAGTGCATGTACGTTATGTTATTATTATTATATATATATATATATATATATATATATATATATATATATATATATATAACATGTGCGTGTTCATGCATGCATGCATGTATTTGAGTGTGTCCAAAATGTTTTCAGCAACCCTTTGTTAATTTTGTGAATATTTTGAATTCATTTTTTTCTCTTTGCTCCTAGTACGGCTGAATGTAAAAACACATATGCATGATTATCCTACTTCCCTTTTAAAATAATAAACACACACACACACATACACGCACACACACACACACACACACACACACACACATACACACACACACACACACACACACACACACACACACACACACATACACACACACACACACACACACACACACACACACACACAAGAATTCGTTCGTTATCTCTTTCCCTCTCCCGAAAGCAAGCCAAACCATCCACCCACTCAACCAACCAACCAATCAACCAATCAACACCTCCACCACCACCACCACCACTCTCACCACCCCCACCACCCACACCTCCACCCTCACCACCCCCACCACCCACCTTTGGGCACGGGGTTGGAAGTGCCGGTGGGGATGGGGACGTTGAAGGTGGGGAAGGTGAGGACGGGGGGCGGGGTCTGCGTGGACTGGGAGGGGGGGCTGGAGGTGGAGGGGGAGGTGCTGGGGGGCCGCACGGTGGGGCCGGTGCCCGGGCTGGGCGTGGGTCCCGTGGGCCCCGTGGGTCCTGTGCCGGGCGAGACGGTCGGGGGGTTGGTGGGTCCGGGGGTGGTCTTGGGCGCCGGGGTGAGGAGTCCCGGGCAGTAGGGGGTCTCGCAGCACGCGTCGTTGGGGTCGCTGACCATCACGCAGTACGGGGGAATGTTGGGGTGAGGGGGGCACCTGCAACAGTGGGGGGGGGGGGGGGGGTGAGGGGGAATGGGAGGTTAGAAGTTTGTTTTTTTTCTTTCTTTTGTTATTTTTTTGTTTGTGTTTGTTTGTCCCTTGCAATTAAGGTTATATTAGACCAGAAAACACATGTACCAAGTTCCAGAAAAGATCATCACCATCATTTTTTTTTAAAAAGGAAAAAAAAACACAACAGCAAATGTTTGTGGATAAAGTGTGGGGTGTGGGGGGAGTAAGGGAGGGGGGGAGATTTGAAAGGTGCGGTGTGCGATAAGAACACGAGAACTCTTTGTGTGGTGTGTGTTTGTGTGTGTGTGAGAGAGAAAGAGAGAGAGAGAGAGAGAGACAGATTCAAGATTCAAGATTCAAGATGGTTTATTCATGTATAGGCCTAGGCCCCTTATGAAGGGGAATGTGAACATTATGGAATAGAGAGAGAGACAGAGAGAGACAGAGATACACATATGTCCGATCATAGCTCCCCACACACATCTATTCCCTTCCTCTCCACTCCACCGAACACAAACACGGAACCCCCCCTCACCCACACACACACACACACACGCATACACTCACATACACACACACAAACACGCACACACACACACACACACACACACACACACACACACACACACACGCATACACTCACATACACACACACAAACACGCACACACACACACACACACACACACATACGCGCGCGCGCATATACACACACTCACAGCCTCCCCCAACCTCCCCAGACTCACACCCCTACCCCTACCGCCACCGCCCCTCCACCCCCGCCACACACACACACAAACTCACTTCTGCGTGCAGCGGTACATTCCTGTGGCCTGGTCAACGCACTCGCAGTTGTAGTCGCAGCCGTCAGTCCACTTCTGTCCCGTGGTGTAGCGGCCTCCCTTGTACTCACAGTAGCCTGCACGTGACACACGTGACACACACACACACGCAGCAAGGTCAAGGCCAGTCTACCGACAAACTCACCCGGGAATGCCCCCTTCGTTTGGAACCATCAGAAATAATGCTGTGGGCGATTCTATCTTGTGTGGAAGACACCCGTCACGTAACTTGCATGTTTCTCAATGGCCTAAGTCATGGCTTATTTTTAGATATTCTCTATGTAATCGTAAGAAAATGTCATTGCCCACTTGTTATTTCGTGGTATTTTCATATAACGCTTTTCCAGTTTCCTCTCCATTTGCAGGTAACTCTGTATAACGACCGCAGAAATATGTATTTTGATGGACGAACGCAGTAACTGTTGAATCGATCGATAGAGTAGAAATGATTAGGGGAAAAAAACAACAACAACAACATAGTCTCACCATCGGACAGTCATTAGAACAACAACAACAACAACATAGTCTCACCATTGGACAGTCATTAGAACAACAACAACAACAACATAGTCTCACCATTGGACAGTCATTAGAACAACAACAACAACAACATAGTCTCACCATCGGACAGTCATTAGAACAACAACAACAACAACAACATAGTCTCACCATCGGACAGTCATTAGAACAACAACAACTACAACAACATGGTCTCACCACCGGACAGTTATTAGAACAACAACAACATAGTCTCACCATTGGACAGTCATTAGAACAACAACAATAACAACAACATAGTCTCACCATCGGACAGTCATCAGAACAACAACAACATAGTCTCACCACCGGACAGTTATTAGAACAACAACAACAACATAGTCTCACCATCGGACAGTCATTAGAGCAAGAACAACAACATAGTCTCACCACCGGACAGTCATTAGAGCAAGAACAACAACATAGTCTCACCACCGGACAGTCATTAGAACAACAACAACAACAACATAGTCTCACCATCGGACAGTCATTAGAACAACAACAACAACAACATGTCTCACCATCGGACAGTCATTAGAACAACAACAACAACATAGTCTCACCATCGGACAGTCATTAGAGCAAGAACAACAACATAGTCTCACCACCGGACAGTCATTAGAACAACAACAACAACAACATAGTCTCACCATCGGACAGTCATTAGAACAACAACAACAACATAGTCTCACCACCGGACAGTCATTAGAACAACAACAACAACATAGTCTCACCAACGGACAGTCATTAGAACAACAACAACCACAACATAGTCTCACCATCGGACAGTTATTAGAACAACAACAACAACATAGTCTCACCATCGGACAGTCATTAGAACAACAACAACAACATAGTCTCACCATCGGACAGTCATTAGAGCAAGATTAACAACATAGTCTCACAACCGGACAGTCATTAGAACAACAACAACAACATAGTCTCACCACCGGACAGTTATTAGAACAACAACAACAACAACATAGTCTCACCACCGGACAGTTATTAGAACAACAACAACATAGTCTCACCATCGGACAGTTATTAGAACAACAACAACAACGTCTCACCATCGGACAGTTATTAGAACAACAACAACAACAACATAGTCTCACCACCGGACAGTTATTTGAACAACAACAACAACAACAACATAGTCTCACCATCGGACAGTCATTAGAACAACAACAACTACAACAACATGGTCTCACCACCGGACAGTTATTAGAACAACAACAACATAGTCTCACCATTGGACAGTCATTAGAACAACAACAATAACAACAACATAGTCTCACCACCGGACAGTTATTAGAACAACAACAACAACAACAACAACACCATAGTCTCACCATCGGACAGTAAGTTAATAACCCTGCCAGCCAGTCAATAAGTAAGTAAATACCCCCCGACCCCCTAAAAAAAAAACAAAAAAGCAAAAAACAACACCACAAAACAACAACAAAGAATCACGCAAGGCAACAAACAGAGAATCCAGTGGAATCAAGCCCCCCCCCCTCCTGCACCCCCCCTCGCCACCCGCATCAACTAGGTTTTAGCTTTAGGAGCGTACTGGTGGGACACGGTACACCACTGGTGGCCTATTCGGTAAGTTGCGTTGAATGGTTGTTTGGGGGGCTGACCAAAGCTCAATGGGGATGGCCAGGACGGTTATGTTCTCCGCTCAGCCGCCTTGCTGTATGGCCCCTGCGCAACACCCTACCCTCCATCTTCTTTGCTTCTTTCTGTCTTCGTCGTGTTTCTTCATCTATTAGTGTGATTATTGTCGTTATTAATCAGTTTATATTGATATAGCATTATTTTACTATATTATGTATGTTTGTTTATTTCTTTATTTCATTATTTTAATTATCTTCACAGTTTATGTGAGTATCGTTATTTCATACAATCATAATATGTTCAGCGTTGAGTGTAAAATTGAGTAGTAGTTGTGAGCAGTGTAGGCTTGTTAAGTTGTTATCTCTATTATAGTCATAATGTTGTATATGTGTGTGGTTGTGTGAATAGATGTAAAGTTTATTTAAACATCAATATAGTCTTATCATCATCGATCAGTAAGTTAATAATTCAGCAGTTCGAATTAATTTAATTATATATTACCATCACCATCATCGGACTCCCCCCCGCTAAAAATTATAAACTAATCAAAACATATCAAAAAAGTAGTAGTACATAATACGAACACATATATCAATCACGCCAGGGCAATTCATCAAGAGGGAATCAGTGGAATTCATGCCACACCCTTTGCCGTCGGTCTTACGCCTAAGTGCACCAACCGGCCTCGGTACCTGCTCTCACTCCGACAGACTACGACACACACCCCACCACTCAAGGCCTAGGGGGAAACAACTGCGACGATCTGATCGAACCACCGCGCTCGATCTCCGCTTCCATGCACGCGCCCTGCCCCTCCACAAATGTAAGACACTGTCGAGGAGCTTGCGACGGGACATGCCTGTGGGCCAGAGTCTCGCACCCCCCCGAAACAGAGATATTGACGCCCCACAGCCAGACACACACACAACCCCCCCCCACACACACACAACCCCCCCACCCCTCCAACCCGCACTCACCGGTGGGCGTGTTGAGGGTTCCCGTCAGGATGCCCGTGACGTTGGTGGGCACGGGCACGGGCACCTGGTCGGGCCCCTTGGTGGGGCGGGGGTAGGTGCCGTTGGGGAAGGGGGTGGCGGTGGCGTCGGGCGTGGGGGAGGGCGTGACGAGCACGCTGCACTGGGGCACCTGGCAGCACGGGTCCTGTGGGTCCGTCACCAGCTGACAGCCCGCCTTGAGCTGGTAGGTGGGGCACCTGGCGGCAACACGGCCCTCGTCAGTGTCTTCTGGCTTCGTTGGTGCTGCTGTCGTCGTCGTCTCATCATCAATAGTAGTAGTAGTAGTAGTGTCGTTATTATCAGTATTATCATCATCACTAGTAGTAGTAGTAGTAGTAGTAGTAGTAGTATCGTTATTATCATTATCATCATTATTTTTAATATTATCATCATCATCAGTAGTAGTGGTAGTAGTATCGTTATTATCATTATCATCATCATCATGTGTAGCAGTAGTAGTAGTAGTAGTAGTGGTGGTGGTGGTGGTGGTAGTATCGTTAGTATTATTATTATTATCATCATTATTATCTTTATCATCATCATCATCAGTAGTAATAGTAGTAGCAGTATCGTTATTATTATTATTATTATTAGCATTATCATCATCATCAGTAGTAGTGGTACTAGTATCATTATTATTATTACTATCATTATTATCATTATCAGTAGTAGTGGTAGTGGTAGTAGTAGTAGTAATTATATTAGTATCGTTATTACTATCATTATTATCATTATCTTTTTTTTTTTCCTGTGTGCAGTTTTATTTGTTTTTCCTATCGAAGTGGATTTTTCTACAGAATTCTGCCAGGGACAACCCTTTTGTTGCCGTGGGTTCTTTTACGTGCGCTAAGTGCATGCTGCACACGGGACCTCGGTTTATCGTCTTATCCGAATGACTAGCGTCCACACCACCACTCAAGGTCTAGTGGAGGGGGAGAAAATACTGGCGACTGAGTCGTGATTCGAACCAGCGCGCTCAGATTCTCTCGCTTCCTATGCGGACGCGTTACCTCTAGGCCATCACTCCACATAAGTGTAAGTATCGACTTGTCGATGTTGAAGCTTGGTCTTTGACCGAGGACATGCGCTGTGTAAAGTGTCCATGATGTCAGTCAGCCCAACCTGTCGAAACAGGAGTAGTAGTTGTTGACGGCGTCCTCACAGCGGCAGGTACGGCTGCAGCCCTCCTTCCAGGACACCCCTTGCTGGTAGGGGATGCCGTTGTACACGCAGAATGCTGCACGCGCCGCCACACAAGACAACGGAACGTTCAGCAACATGGGCCACACATATCATGTACATGGAGAGAGAGAGAGGGGGGATAGAGAGAGAGGGGGGGAATGCAGAGAGAGGGAGACAGAGAGAAAGAGAGGTGGTGGAGGGAGAGAGAGAGAGAGAGGGGGGGAGAGAGAGAGAGGGAGAGAGGGGGAAAGACAGAGTCAGAGACAGAGACACAGACAGACAGAGTCAGAGACAGAGAGGGAGAGAGAGACAGAGACAGAGAGAGACACACACAGAGACAGACACAGACAGAGAGACAGACACAGACATAGACACAGACAGAGAGACAGACACAGACATAGACACAGACAGAGAGTCAGAGACAGAGAGGGACAGAGAGAAAGAGACAGACAGATAGAGAGAGAGCAAGAGAGAGAGACAGTGAGAGACAGAGAGAGACAGAGAGAGGGAGACAGAAAGACAAAGCGAGGAAATGAGAGGCAGACAGACAGACAGAGAGACAGACAGACAGACAAACAGCAATAACCGGATCATTTCGACACACGGTGTAAGGCGGAAAAATATTCACAGGCCAACCGATGACCTCATGAACACGTTGAGCAAAACATGCACCTTTAACGCCTCATAACGGTGCATTGTCATAAACAAGGAGAGGCCACGCCCCTCCCCCCTCATCCCACCCTCCACACACACACACACACACACACACGCACGCACGCACGCACACACACACTCTCTCTCACATGGAGACGTGGGCTTCGGCGTGGTGAGCACCCCGGGTGTGGGTGGCTGCACGGTGGGCGGGTAGGTCTGACCCGAGGGCAGGGGTTTGCGGGTGGTGTGGGACACCAGCTCGGGTGGCAGCTGCGGGGTAGGGGTGGGCTTGCTGAAGTCGCACACCTGACGCACGCAGCAGTAGTCGTTGGGGTCAGGCTGGATGGAGCAGCGAGGCTGCACGGGGCCCGTCGGGGGGCACCTGCAACAAGGACACGGCGGATGCTGGTTTCCCGTTCCACTTTCACTTTCTTCTACATCTACAAATAACGTCAAAATGATCGAATAGGAATTGAGAAAGAGACGAACATGCACACCAGAGCACGACCCCCCCCCCCCCCCTGGCTCCCCGCCCCCTTCGCCCTCCCACACCCCCAAGACAAACCAAACTATTTTACAACACAGTTTTTGCAACGTGATTGTCCATATTCGAAGAAACAGACAGACATAGAATTGTGTATGAATGAAGGTAAAAAAAAACCCAACCCAACAAAACAAAACAAAACAACAACAAACAACAACAACACTAATTCCAAGTTTTGTACACTTACTTGTATGACTTGTACATTTTCCTTCCATATTATTGTAACAAGCCCCAAATCAGTAAGTGAAAAGTCGTATTTATTCCATAAATGCTATTGATTACTTTGACATTCTGTGATTTATATACAAAATAAAACGGTGGTCGACCCCCCCCCCCCCCCCCCGAAAAAAAAATTTCACTTTCGTTTATAACTGTTCATTTGGTCTTATCGTAATGTTTTATATCATGGGTCAAATTTCATCCACTTTACTCAGACTCCGATGCCTTTTTTTTTTTCTCACAAAGTGACATTTTATTTACTGCATTGGGCTGTATACATACATATATTTTTGCTCTTGTAATTAATATCGTAATCTCACTGTAATTTTTTAAAAAATAATCCTATTTTTGGTTTTCTTATCCCTGCCAACTTTTGTCTTGGGTACAGGTTTTTATGCAGTGTCCCCGTTTGGATTATTTGTGGCACATCTAGTGTATGTGATGTTGTATCTTATTGTGACTTGTTTTATGCAGTGTACTTAGGAACTAACAGGTATGTTTCAGTATCGGATCTTTTGTATTTTTCTTGTTCTTTATTTTCATTGCCAGGCAATCTTATATTTAGTTCATGTATATAATGATCCTTTTTTTTAAATAGCATGCAGGTCAGTTACTGCCTAAATAGCTTTAATTTTAGGCTCTGGCAATATAAAAATGTTATTAAATCATCATCTTTCGTTCGCATAATCCCATGTACCTGTGCTACACCACACCACATCTGCTGGACAACTGCCTTATCAACACCATAACCCCGCGTTGCTCAGTTAGGCCTTGAGTGCATGCATGTACATTTGTGTACCTATCACAGTACATACCACATTAAGATTGCCGGGGCTGATCTACCTTCTCTAGAAGACATATATTATAAACGGCTACTCAAAAAAGCAAAATCAATCAGCCAGGACGAATGACATCCAGCTTTTGGGATTTTCGAGATGCTCCCCTCTATTCAACGGTACAGAAGTATAACGACCAAAACCAATCGCTTCGCCGATAGCTTTTTCCCCCAAAGCAGTCAATGCCCTGTCTCTCGAACAAATCCAGTATGATAAATAGAATTGTGCAATAAACAACCATCTACCTGAAGATCTAGCATCAGCCCCATCCACATGTAATATGCGGCTTCTGTTCAAACGTGTGTGTGTGTGTGTGTGTGTGTGTGTGTGTGTGTGTGTGTGTGTGTGTGTGTGTGTGTGTGTGTGTGTGTGTGTGTGTGTGTGTGTGCTTGCGTGCGTGCTTGCGTGGGTGTGTGTCTGCACACGCGCGTGTGTGCGTGTGTGGGTGTGTTCGCGCGCGTACATCTCTGCATGTGTGTGTGCGTTTTAGCGGATGTGTACATGTGTCCGTGTATGTTTTCAACACAAAGCGCAAGGTATAACTTCCAAGCTTCATAAGTTTTTAAGTCAGCGCTGGCCCATTTTGGTCCTCTAAACATACAAACTGGACAACAATAACACTCAGTTAAGTTGCCAGCTGTTGAAGATATTCACAATCAGCGTGACGAAGAGGCAATCATTCAGTCAGCCGACATGTCTACCGCTTACCTAACGAAACTGAATTATCTTACCAAGAGACAGACAGACAGACAGACAGAGAGAGAGAGAGAGAGAGAGAGAGAGAGAGAGAGAGAGAAGAATCAAAATAGCAACCAACCACATCAACAACAAGCCATCCTGCTAGCCAACGAGTCGCTGAGTCAACCAACCAATCCACCCGTCAACCTACCCATCAACCAACCAATCTACCCATATCAACTAGCCACCACCCAGTGTGGACAGCCCGGGTACCTTTGGGTACAGCTGTAGGCTCCAGTGACCTCGTCCACACAGACACACTTGTAGTCACACCCGTCCTGCCACTGTTGGGTCTGTCGGTAGATCATGCCCTTGTACATGCAGCCCACTGGCAAGACAGTAACAAAGATAATTATCATCACCACGGCCTTTCCCAAACTGAGAGTGAGAGGATTATTATTTCTAGCTCTGTAAAACATCACAGAAAATAAAGGATAAAGATATCATCAAACGACAGTTGTTCCCAAACTGAGAATATTATGTTTTCTAGCTGTCAAACATCAGAAGAAAGAACAAAGAGGAGTAAAGATATCATCAAGCCACGGTTGTTCCCAAACGGAAAAGAATATGTTTTCTAACTCTGTCAAACATCAGAGAAAAGGAACAAAGAGAAATAAAGATGTCATCAAACCACTGTTATTCAAAAACTGAGAAGACTGTTTTCAAACTCTGTCAAACATCACAGAAAAAAGAAACAAAGACATAAATCACTGTTGTTCCGAAACTGAGAAGATTATGGTTTCTAACTCTGTAAAACATCTCAGAAAAAAGGATGAAAGATATCATCAACCACGATTAAACGATAAAGTCTCATTTCAAATCTGATCAATAATAATTAAATCGTGAACGCCATTGCGCTTGTCGATCGTTTGTGACACATGAAAGAGCACGATATTATAAGCTCAGAGTTGTTGTTGCTCAAGCTTTCCTTTTTCTTCAATGAGCGCTGTATTTTCATCTTGTTTCTGGGTATTAAAAAAAATATGCTGTCCTGCGGACACTTCACTGGTTGCCTGTTCAAGCCAGAATTGAATATGAAGTTGACTGTCTATGCTTTCAGTGCCTGAATTGTGAGACCACACCCTCATATCTTTCTGAGCTTGTTAACCCGTACTTGCCAAACGGAACATTAAGATCTCTTGATTCCTCCCAGCTAACTGTTCCCCGATACTTCCTTAACTCCTGTGGAAAGAGGTCATTTTCCGTCTTCGGCCCAAGAACTTGGAATTCTCTGCCTATTGCTCTCAGACAAACAACTCATCTATCCACCTTTAAAGCAAATCTTAAAACTTATCTCTTAAAAAAATACTTGTCATAACTCAAATAGTGCTGTTGTCCCAGGCCCATGGCAATGTGAATGTGTGTGATGGGTGAGTAAAGAGAATGGGGGTGGGTAGATGGATGGTGGTGGTGTGGTTCGAAAGGAAGACTGACCCGATTTTTACCCTTTTTACCTTTTCTATTCAAAATTTTATTTTGCAATTTTTACAAAATCTATGGCATGCAGATTACAGTCATGCTCCTTTTTACATGTATATATTTTTAGTGAAAATTGCTGTTATCTCAGTCGTTTAATCATGTGTGTGTCTGTGTGTGTATGTGTTTATGTGAGTGTTAGAGTGTAACAGCTGTAGTATTGAGAGTATGTTACTTTGTGAATTTTATGCATTGTGTTTTTATAATATTAATGATTCTGTTTTATGTTTCTACTTCTTTTTATATGCTTTCTCGTTTCACTTTAGGTACTGGATTGTAAAGCGCTTAGAGCTTGCTTATGTTTGTATTATAGCGCTATATAAAATCTTCTTCTTATTATTATCATTATTAAAATTTTTAATAAACCAAACCACGACAGACCGACTCAGTGTCCTGGTACAAGTTTCACGTGCGTCATTGGTGTATGACTGCTTCCCTTCAGTCAGCGCCCTTGGCCTAATCTCAACCAAGCAGTTCAAACACCGGAATGCCCGTATGTATGTTTATACACGAACAAGATTTTTTTCAACTTTTTTTTTTCTACCTTTCTCGGGAGAACTTCCTTGCTTTTCCTTTCAGAGCTCATCCGTGATCAGATTCAGATATCATATTTGACGTAGTTTAAAATACTGCCGCTGTGTAAAGTGTTCACTGTGTGCATGAACAGTTTTCCGAGCACACACCATAAGCTCCGGCTTGTTGCAAATCTGTGTTGGCAATGTCTTTACTTGCTTTCGAGAATAAAATCATATATAAACCAAACCAGTTCGCCTTCCCTCCCTCACCTGGAGGCTTGGGCGTGGAGTCTCCGGGGTGGGCGGTGGTGGGGGTGGGGCACGGGGGCGGTGCCCGTCACGCGGCCCGTGGGCTGGGTCACGATGACCGTGGGGCCCGATGTGGGGTTGGGGTACTGGGGGTTGGCCGTGGGGGCGCACTGGGGCACCTGGCAGCACAGTGGGTCGTTGGGGTCCGCCACCAGCGTGCAGCCGGCGGGGATGGGGTCGTAGTTGGCGCACCTGGTGGTTTTGGAGTGTGGGTGGGGGTGGGGGAAGGGCGATGAGGTGTTGGGGGAGGGGGAGGGGAGAAAAAAAAGGGAAATGCGTTGTAGGAATAGAAAAACAACAACAACAACAACGACAAAAAACCCACACACAAACACACACACACTCACACTCAATGACTCTCACAAACAACATCAACAACAACAAACAAACACACACACACACACACACACTCTCTCTCTCTCTCTCTCTCTCTCAAATTCAGTGACTCTCTCTCTTTCTCTCTCTCTCTCACACACACATTCACATTCAGTGACTCACACACACACACACACACACACACACACACACTCACACACACAAACACACTCACACACAACACAAACACACACACAGACACAATACACACACACACACACACACACACACACACACACACACACACACACACACACACACACACCAGTCGATAAATCCACCGATACATCGTGTCATCAGTCCTTTCACAATCAACGGGTCCTGCAAGCTCAGACCAACCAAATCATGCAAGCAACAGTTTCTTTTTCTGTTTTAGTATATTTCTTTCTTTTCATTTCTTCTTCAGCTTGTGCGTGCGCGCGCGCGCGCGTGCCTGTGTGTGTGTGTGTATGTGTGCGCGCGTGTGTGTGCATGCGTGCGTGCGTGCGTGTGTGTGTATGTGTGCGCGCGTGTGTGTGCATGCGTGCGTGCGCGCGCGTGCGTGCATGTGTTACATCTATACGTGTCTGTGCGTCCTTTTCTTGCTCACCTGTCGGAGCACCTGTAGAAGCCGGTGTTGGCGTTCTCACAGACACACACCTTGGTGCAGCCGTCATCCCAGCGTTGTCCCTGGGTGTAGGTCTTGCCATTGTACGTGCACACGTCTGCACGACGCGTTGAAACGATGTCAAGAGTTTGTCCGCCACAAAAAAAAAGGCAAGCGACAACGTGATAACATGTGAGGGCCAATGCCCTATACATTAATTGAAATTTTAATTAAAAAAAACAAAAAACACCGTCAGTCAATCTCGAGTGCAAAAATTCCCTTGTGCTATAAACGCAGAAAAGATGGTGTCAAAGAATGGCTGGGGTTTCCCATGTGGTGTGTAGAAACCATGGCCTATCTTACCACCGAAAATTACGAGTAGTTAGTTCACGAGGTAACAGACCCATGATCTGGTCACATTACAGTGAGCCTGGGTGCTCTATCTGGCTGGTGCTGTAATGCGATTTTGGCGGCGAAAGGGAAATGTTAAAAATATCCCCTGTGTGTGTGTGTGTGTGTGTGTGTGTGTGTGTGTGTGTGTGTGTGTGTGTGTGTGTGTGTGTGTTACCATACGTAAGTGCGTGTGTGTGTTTATGCATAACCAGCATTGGGTTTATGCGTACGTCAGGTCGCTATGTTTTGTTGTTATTGTTTTTAACGCCGATGTGGTGTAGCGCATACGGATCAGTCCTCACGCAATGACACCTCCTTGACACGGAAACAGTGTGTGTGTGTGTGTGTGTGTGTGTGTGTGTGTGTGTGTGTGTGTGTGTGTGTGTGTGTGTGTGTGTAAATAGAATAGATTTTATTGTCATGAAACCTTAAGGTTTAAAAGACACAAGTGCAATGGTAAATGTGTGTGTGTGTGTGTGTGTGTGTGTGTGTGTGTGTGTGTGTGTGTGTAAATAGAATAGAATAGAATAGATTTTATTGTCATGAAACCTTAAGGTTTAAAAGACACAAGTGCAATGGTAAATGTGTGTGTGTGTGTGTGTGTGTGTGTGTGTGTGTGTGTGTGTGTGCGTGTGCGCGTGTGTGTAAATAGAATAGAATAGAATAGATTTTATTGTCATGAAACCTTAAGGTTTATAAGACACAAGTGCAATGGTAAATGTGTGTGTGTGTGTGTGTGTGTGTGTGTGTGTGTGTGTGTGTGTGTGTGTGTGTGTGTGAGAACAATGACTTCGTGTCCAGAGTCACAGTAGCCCACCTGGACAGTGAAATCGATTCGGATGACCTGATCCATGACAACAAAGAGAGTTCACCTGCAGGAGCCCAAACCCAACCCAAACCCCCTTTCACCTGTCCCCCTTCTCTGGAATCTGGAGTTATGTCTTCCCAAAAAAACACGTGTCCCTTAAAGTAACAGAACTGAAAAGGTAGATTAAATGTAACCCTGCGAAAAGCTAAACGTAATCCTCATGAAAAAGCTGCACGTAACCATGCTGAAAATAAAAAATGTAACCCTGTTGAAAAGCTAATTGTTACCCTGTTGAAAAGCTAAACGTGACCCTGTTGAAAAGCTAATTGTTACCCTGTTGAAAAGCTAAACGTGACCCTGTTAAAAAGCTAAGTGTAACCCTGCTGAAAAGCTAAACGTGACCCTGTTAAAAAGCTAATTGTTACCCTGTTGAAAAGCTAAACGTGACCCTGTTAAAAAGCTAAGTGTAACCCTGCTGAAAAGCTAAACGTGACCCTGTTAAAAAGCTAAGTGTAACCCTTCTGAAAAGCTAAACGTGACCCTGTTAAAAAGCTAAACATAACTTTGCTGTAAAAAGCTAAACTGAACCCTGATGGAAAAAAAACTGAACTTAACCCTGATGAAAAGTTAAACGTAACCCTGTTAAAAAGCTAAGTATAACCCTGCTGAGAACTTAACCCTGCTAAAAACCTACGGGTAACCTGCTTCAAAGTTAAAGTTAACCTTGCCAGGAAAAAAAGGGCTAAACTTAACCATGATTAAAAACAACAACACTAAAATTAACCCTGACGATAAGCTAAACATAACCCTGCTGAAAAGCTGAACTTAACCACGCTGAACAAGCAGAACATAACCCAGCACAGAAGCTGAGCTGAGCCGAACGACCCGCGACTACTCCACTCCCCCCCCCCCACCCCCCGTCCCCTGCCCAACCCTCCCTTCCCTCTCACCTCGCTTGACGGGGGCGGGGGTAGTGTGGGTGCCGGGCGTCACGGTGTGTCCCTGGGGAGGGGCGGTTAGGGTGGAGCCCACGGCGGGTGTGACCAGGTGGGGGGTGGTCAAGCACTGTGCCGTCTTGCAGCACGGGTTGGTGGGGTCGTTCACCAGCTGGCAGTTCGGGGGCAGGCTCGGGTACACGGGACACCTGGCGGGGTGGAGACAGATCTCGGCAGGTGAAACGAAACAAACAAACAACAACAACAAAAAAAACCAAAAAACAAAAAAAGGGAAAGAAGAAGAAGAAGAAGAAGAAGAAGAAACACACGACAATGATGTAACATACTATTTAAACCGAATAAAAACCCGTGCTTTTATCACCTGCTGTATCAGAGGTCTGGTTCGAGGAACATACAGGTAGTGCTCTCAACTTCGCCAACTGTTTCTATGTATCTGAGAATCTATCTATGTACCTATCTATCCATCTACACACACACACACACACACACACACACACACACACACACACACACACACACACACATTAGATCACGTCACATCACATCCCACTGTACAACATGCAGTTCAGTTCAGTTCAGTTTAGTTACTCAAGGAGGCGTCACTGCGTTCGGACAAATCCATACACGCTATACCATACCTACTAGGCAGATGCCTGATTTAGCAGCGTAACCCAACGCGTTTAGTTAGGCCTTGAGGGCAGATAAGAAGAAAATAAGTAAAATAAGATTCAAGAGTAAATAAACAGATAAGTAAATGAATGGATGAACTGATAAATTAAAACAGTTAACGAAAAATTTAACTAACTAACTGACTGACAGACTGATTGACTGACAGACTAACCAACTATTGAAAAATGCACACAGCTACAGAAAAGTATTGGACAGATCCGTAACTAAATTAATGAATAGATAATTAAATTCATAAATAAACATTCAACCAACCAAACAACCAACCAACCAACCAACCTACAACCTAACTAACTAACCAACCAACCAACCAACCAACCAGTAACCTAATTAACCAACCAACCAACCAATAACCTACCTAAACAACCAATCAAAAACCTAACTAATTAACCAACCATCCAACCAACCAAGAACCTAATTAACTAACTAACCAACCAACCAACCAACCAATAACTTAACTAACCAACCAACCAACAAACAAACAACCTAACCAACCAACCAACCAACCAACCAACTAACTAACTAACTAACTGACTGACTAACTAACTAACCAACCACCCAACTAACTAACCAACCAGCTAGCTAACTAACTAGCTATTGAACAATGCACCCAGCTGCAGTGAACTCACTTTTCAGTACAGGTGTAGCGCCCCGTCATGTCGTCCACGCACACACAGTCGTACTGACAGCCATCCGAGAACTGCTGTCCTTGGCGGTACATCACGCCCTTGTACAGACAGCCAGGGGCTGCACGCACGCACGCATACACATACACACACACGCCCATGCACACATACATGCACGCACACACACACACACACACACACACACACACACACACACACACACACCAAACATAATTAAGTTCGGATTTTCATTATGGTGGGCGGGGGGATGTGGACGGGGAGAGAGAGAAAGAGAGACAGAGAGAGACAGAAACAGAGAGGCAGACAGAGACAGAGAGACAGAGACAGAGAGAGACTGAGACAGAGAGACAGAGACAGAGAGAGACTGAGACAGAGAGACAGACAGTGACAGAGAGACACAGACAGACAGACAGACACACACATACATACATACATACAAGGAGGGATATAAATATGCACAGACAAAGAAAGAAAAAAAAGAAGAAAAAACGAAAGGCCTGCTCTAGATACAGTCCACCACAGAGCATCTCACGACCAAAAACCTCAACCCCCCCTCACCCCGTGTCCCCCCCCCGCGCCCCCAAAAAAAGAAGAAAAGAAAAAGAAAAACCACCCTTGTCCTCACCTTTGGTGGGCTTGGGGGTGGGGAAGGGGTTGTTGGGGTTGGGCTTCTCCGTGACACCCGGGGTGGGCTCCACGCCCACGCCTTCTACCTTGCCGATGATGGTGGGGATGACCGGCATACCCGGGGTGGTGGGCACCAGGGTGCTGCCCGGCTTGGGGGGCGTGAGGGTGGCGGGGTTGGGGGTGGTGACGACAGGGGGACACAGAGGCACGCGGCAGCAAGAGTCTCGAGGGTCCGCCACCAGGGTGCAGCCCGCGCGCACGTGGTCGTAGCGCGCGCACCTGGCCGATGGTTCGAGTGGTTAATGATGATGATGATGATGATGATTATTGAACTGACTGATGAGTGATGACCATGATAACGAATATGACAACAACAGCAAGCAACATCAACAACAACAAAAAAAACTAGCAATGATATTGACTGGTGGTAGAAACTGAAACTTACCATTCACACAGACACAGACACACACGTGTACACGTATACACACGAACACACACATGCACACACATACCCAACACACACACACACACACACACACACACAGAGGAGAAAGAGAGAGAGAGGGAGGGAGAGAGAGAGAGAGAGAGAGAGAGAGAGAGAGAGAGAGAGAGAGAGAGAGAGAGAGAGAGAGAGATGAATGAATGACTCTTTATTTTCCAAAGACGGAGATATTAGCACACTGGCCGACATACATATCTGCCGTTTTTCTACGATGACACACAAACAAGAGAGAGAGAGAAAGGGGGAGAGTGAGAGAGACAGAGACAGAGACAGAGAGACAGAGAGAGACAGAGAGAGAGCACTGTGTCTTTCACAGCAACAAAATCCCCAGCGGGAGAATAAACCAAGAAATACCTGGCTCAGACCAGAGATTGACACAAGCTCACAGTTGGACCAACAACATACTGAGAGTTATACGATGAATGGTTTCTCCACTGCAATGGAACAATAACTAGGACTACGACTCTCAAACTCGGAGGCAAGATAGCACTGGCTCTTAGTGCTGTAGCCTTGGGGGCTACTTGACTTTTTGGTTCCATCCTCAACGCTGACAGTCCTAAAGCCCTCTTGGCCGAGAGAGTGGGGATGTTAACTTGGGCAAGACACTCTCCACAATAATCAAATTCTAGCCCAGACAGTCGGGACAGCAGTTGCCTCCACGGCTGTTCTGGTGGTCACAATCGGACACATCATACTGTACTATGGAGTGATGACCTGGAGGTAACGCGTCCGCCCAGGAAGCGAGAGAATCTGAGCGCACTGGTTCGAATCCCACAGTCGTCAGTATTTTCTCCCACTCCACTTGACCTTGAGTGGTGGGGTGGTCTGGACGCTAGTCATTCGGATGAGGCGATAAACCGAGGTCCCGTGTGCAGCATGCACTTAGCGCACGTAAAAGAGCCCACGGCAACAAAAGAGTTGTCCCTGGCAAAGTTCTGCAGAAAAATCTACTTTGAAAGGAAAAGAAATAAAACTACAGGCAGAAAAAAAGAGAAAACAAATAAATAAAAAAAGAAAAAAGAAAAAAAGGGCGGCGCTCTCAGTGTAGCGACATGCTCTCCCAGGGAAAAGCAGCCTGAATTTCACACAGAGAAACCTGTTGTGAAAAACAAACAGTGACACAATGCAATATGACACACTGTTGCTAGGGACGCCAGGCGCGGGTACCTCTGGTTGCAGCGGTAGTACCCGGTGGTAGCGTTCTCACAGACACACTTCAGGTCACACCCGTCATCCCACGTGGCGCCCTGGGCGAAGGGTACCCCGTTGTACACGCACATGGCTGAAACGGGTACATCATTGTCTGTTAGTCTGTGTGTGTGTGTGTGTGTGTGTGTGTGTGTGTGTGTGTGTGTGTGTGTGTGTGTTCCCGCGCGCGCGCTTGTTCGTTTATTTATTTATAGTCTGTTCATCTAAGATTATGATATTAGACTGAAAATAAATGATATTATTAATATTATTATTTGGATTATTATCATTTCTATCATAATGATGATTGTTATCATTAATTAGAAATCGCGCGCATGTGTGTGTGTGGTGTGTGTGTGTGCGTGTGTGTGTGTGTGTGTGCGCGCGCGCGCGAGTGTGTGTGTGATTGCGCGCGTGTGTGTGTGTGTGTGTGGGGGGGGGGGGTAGGTTGGAGTGAGGTTGGGGTAAGTGGGTGGGTGTTTGTTCGCGTATCAGTGCGTACGCCCTTGCGCGCATGTTATGTGCCTGTATATATTTTGCCTTCCCATGCGCGCGTGTGGTGGGAGGGAACACGCATGCATGCATACGTTTTTGTCTGTGTTTGTTCGTGCAAACATGCCTCCATGATTGCTTGCATGTGCGTGTGCGCGACTCCGTGTGTGTGTGTGTGTGTGTGTGTGTGTGTGTGTGTGTGTGTGTTGGGGTCGGGGGGTTGTGCGTACGTGTGTGTTTATGTGCATGATTATGTATCTGCATGCGACTGTTCTTTGTCGTTACTAAAGAGACCGAATACGTACGAGTGCCCGCGAGCATATTCTTCTTCGTTCGTGGGCTGCAACTCCCTCGCTATGAACACGAGTGGGATTTTACGTGTATGACCGGTTTTTAACCCCCAACCCCACAACCCACCCCGTATAGGCAGCCATACCCGAGCATATAAATTAGAAAAAGGTGAGCATACAAAAACGAAAAAAAAAAAAAAAAAAAAAAAAAGGAGAGAAGGGGGCATCTCTCCCCTGCTCCTCACCTGGTTTGGGCGTGGTGGTGGGGATGGAGACACCCGGGGTGGGCGGGTTGACGGTGGGC
>NC_134901.1:34547971-34550471 GCF_041734735.1 Babylonia areolata | reverse complement strand
AAGCACGACAGTTGGCGCTAGCGTACATGAGCACGAAAGTTAGCGGGCACAACATACGTTTCAACATATTTTACAACCTGCCAACATTGCACACAGCATCACATATTCACACTGACATACAATCACTTACACTTACACAATACACTTACAATCTTCCCCCAAATATCGTAAACTCCTCCGAGCCACCACTAAAAACCTACGCACCATTAGGGTTAGGAGCAGAGGTCGGAGTAGGGTTGTTGGGGTTGGGCTTTCCGGTGGTGCCGGGTAGCGGGGTACCCGAGCCAGCGTTGGGGTCGCAGCGCACCGTCTTGCAGCAAGGGTTTGTGAAGTCCGTCACCAGACGGCACCCGTCCGGCACAGTCTCAAAGATCGGACATCTGTGGTGCATGGAGTCAGCAGGCTTCTGAGAGGAGTTCCGATTGTTTTGGCTCGCTTTCTTTTGTGTGTGTGTGTGTGTGTGTGTGTGTGTGTGTGTGTGTGTGTGTGTTCATATGGACAAGTGGTGTGTGTATGTGTTTGTGTGTTCGTCTTTAACGTCTTTCCACTTGAAGTTTTGCTTGTTTCTTGTCTTGTGTGTGTGTGTGTGTGTGTGTGTGTGTGTGTGTGGTGTGGTGTGGTGTGGTGTGGTGTGGTGTGGTGTGGTGTGGTGTGTTGTGCTGTGTGTGGTGTGGTGTGTTGTGCTGTGTGTGTTGTGCTGTGTGTGTGTGTGTGTGTGTGTGGTGTGTGTTGTGCTGTGTTTGTGTGTGTGTGTATGTGTGTGTAGTGTGTTGTGGTGTGGTGTGTGTGTTGTGGTGTGTGTGTATGTGTGTGTAGTGTGTTGTAGTGTGGTGTGTTGTGGTGTGTGTGTTGTGGTGTGTGTGTATGTGTGTATGTGTGTGTGGTGTGTGGTGGTGTGTGTGTTGTGGTGTGTGTGTGTGTGTGTGTGTGTGTAGTGTGTTGTGGTGTGTTGTGTTGTGGTGTGTGTGTTGTGGTGTATTTGTGTGTGTGTGTGTGTGTATGTGTGTGTAGTGTGTTGTGGTGTGGTGTGTTGTGGTGTGGTGTGTGTGTTGTGGTGTGTTTGTGTGTGTGTATGTTTGTGTAGTGTGTTGTGGTGTGTTGTGTTGTGTTGTGGTGTGGTGTGTTGTGGTGTGGTGTGTTGTGCTGTGTGTGTATAAAAAAAGTTAATGTAACATCTCTCATTTCCTCCTTTCTTCCGTGTCCCTTCTGTTGTTTTTTTCTTTCTTTCCTGCCTCTTATTTTGTGTTACTGTCTTCCTTTTTTCCTCCACTCTTTCACCTTCCCTTCTGTCTCTTTTTTATTTCTTCCTTTCCTTTTTCAAAAGTTAACTCTTTCATTCTTTTCTTTTCTGTCATTCGATTTGCTTGCTTCTTGTCTTTCATTCAGTGATTTCTTCATTGAATCTCCTCTTCTTTTCTGCTTTTTTTTTTATTCTTCTTTCTTTCTTCTATTTCTTTCTTTCCCCAGTAAAAAAAAAAAAAAGAACCCCAAAAACTTCTGTATCGCATAGCCAAGCCATGTACATACTTTTCATTACAATTGCACTTTACTTTCCCACCTTCATTTCTTCCTTTATTTTTCCATTTAAAGTTAACTGTTTCATTCTTTCTTTATTTTCTTTCATTCTGTTTGCTTGCTTCTTGTCTTTCATTCAGTGAATCTTTCTCTCTCATTATTTCTTTCCCGTTAAAAAAAAAAAAAAACAACTTTTGTATCGCGTAGCCAAGCCATATACATATACATACTTTTCATTACACTTGTACTTTCCAGTGGTGACGTCCTCACACACGCAGTTGTACTGGCACCCGTCTTCCCACGTCTCGCCTTGCTGGTAGCGCTGACCATTGTATTCGCAGTACCCTGTCATCCACGTTCTGACTATCATTATTAATGTTATTATCATTATTATTATTATTATTATTATTAGTAGTAGTAGTAGTAGTAGTAGTAGTAGTAGTAGTAGTAGTAGTAGTAGTAGTAGTAGTAGTAGTAGTAGTAGTAGTAGTATCACCATCATTAATGTTGTCATCGTCGATGGCAGCATCATCATCATCATCAGCATCGTCATCATAAGAAGAAATACATGTATCCATATCAAAACAAATAATCTGCAACGTCATTGAAACCATCATCGTCCTCGTCAAACGCACGCGCGTGCGCGCACACACGCACACACACACGCACACACACACACACACACGCATGCACGCACGCACACATACACACACACCACAGATACACTGACACAGACAGACACACAGACACACACACACACACACACACACACACACACACACACACACACACACACACCACAGATACATACACTGACACAGACACACACACACCACACACACACACACACACGCGCGCGCGCGCGCGCGCATACACACACACACACACACTTACACACACACAAACAAATTTTTTTGTATTTTTTCCTGCGTATAGTTTTATTTGTTTTTCCTATCGAAGTGGATTTTTCTACAGAATTTTGCCA